>NC_042617.1:495592499-495729234 GCF_901001135.1 Rhinatrema bivittatum
TAAAAAAGCTATATAAACTAAGATCTAGAGATTATATGGTTTTAGATGCCATAAGCAGTGACTCCTTCTTTTGGCAAAATTTGGCGTTGCAAGATAAAACTAATAAGGTTATGTTGGCGCTCGGCATTATTGATCTTTCCAGTGCTGTATTTTTTAGTAGTATTATTGCAATTGTTTATAGTACCATATGAAATTAATTTTAGACATTCTGAACAACGAATGATTATTCTGATCGATTTTTCAATTATATTAGGTTAGGCAACATATTATAGCTGAGCCATTTGCAGTTCCTAATGTAATTTTAAGTAGGAGCCACACTGTTTATATTATATCAGGTTCGGCGATGCAGTAAGGCTATTCGGTTTATAGTATCTAATGGTTTTTTAATTGTGCCTTCTGCTGAAAATTTTTTTAATGGTAGGTTTCCTGCAGTGTATTCATCCAGAAAATAAATATTTTAATTTTTCTTATGAAATTGCCAGTTATTCGAATTGATATGATTGTCATAAAACATAGGATATGACGTCATTATCTCCCGAGCGTTTTTTCAAGAAGCTATATAAACTAAGATCTATAGACCACACGATTTCAGATGCCATAAGCAGCAACTCCTTCTTTTGGTAAAATTCTGCATTGCAAGGTAAAACTAATAAGATTATGTTGGTCCTCGGCATTATTGATCTTTCCAGTGTCGTTTTTTTTGTAGTGGTATTCCATAGTACCAATATGAAATTAATTTTAGACATTCTGAACAGCAAATGATTATTCAGATTGATTTTTAAACTACATTAGGATAGACAACTGAGTAGCAACATATTATGGCCGAGCCGTCTATAGTTCTTAATGGGATTTTAGGTAGAAACCATACCATTTATAATAGTTTGCTCTGACAGTAAAGGTAGATTTTGTATCCATTTTTTATTTTTTATTTTTTTATTTTATATAGATTAGAATCTTCTTATTTGGACTTGTATGTCATGCTTTATGTTTTTTGAAAAGCGCTTGGGTATGATATGACGTCATTATTGTTTGGAGCAAGAAGGTCTTATGATGGGAGAGCACCAACCAAGAGTAGCAGGAAAGGATCCTGTAGCAAGGACCTGCTCTCCAGGTGATGCATTATCCTTTCGCACTGAGGATATCTCCCCAAGGCCTACTGCCCAGGAGGGAAGGGTTAGGTCGGCCGTCATAGTTGGTGATTCGATTATTAGGAATGTAGATAGCTGGGTGGCTGGTGGGCGTGAGGATCGCCTGGTAACATGCCTACCTGGTGTGAAGGTGGCGGACCTCATGCATCACCTAAATAGGATTTTAGACAGTGCTGGGGAGGAGCCGGCTGTCGTGGTACATGTGGGCACCAACGACATAGGAAAATGTGGGAGGGAGGTTCTGGAAGCCAAATTTAGGCTCTTAGGTAGAAAGCTTAAATCCAGAACCTCCAGGGTAGCATTCTCTGAAATGCTCCCTGTTCCACGCGCAGGTCACCAGAGGCAGGCAGAGTTCCGGAGTCTCAATGTGTGGATGAGATAATGTTGCAAGGAAGAGGGATTCAGTTTTGTTAGGAACTGGGGAACCTTTTGGGGAAGGGGAAGTCTCTTCCGAAGGGATGGGCTGCACCTTAACCAGGGTGGAACCAGACTGCTGGCGCTAACCTTTAAAAAGGAGATAGAGCAGCTTTTAAACTAGAACAAAGGGGAAAGCCAACAGTCACTCAGCAGCGCATGGTTCAGAGAGAGGTATCTTTAAAGGATACTAATGATGCATTAGAATTAGGGCATCCCGACAGTGAGGTTCCAATAATTAGAAAAGTAGTCCAAGTGCCTGTAAGTAAAAACTCACCTGAGCTAAAAAGATTCTAACTTATCCCTATCAATTAAAAAGCAGAATGAAAATACAAACAAAAAACAAACTTTGAAATGTTTGTATGCTAATGCCAGAAGTCTAAGAAGTAAGATGAGCGCGTTCACCCTAGGTACAGACAGGTATTTAAACCCAGCAGAAAGGCACCAACTTCAGGTGAACAGGTCATGTGGTTCCAGTGGGCCAATCAAATCGGTCCCCGTTCCTGAAGCGCACCTAGCAGTCATTCAGACATTACACACTTGACATTGATTAGGTGAATAGAAACCACTCTAAATCACGGTTAAGCCCTTTCACCTAATCAATGTCAAGTGTGTAATGTCTGTATGACTGCTAGGTGCGCTTCAGGAACAGGGACCGATTCGATTGGCTCCCTGGAACCACATGACCTGTTCACCTGAAGTTGGCGCCTTTCTGCTGGGTTTAAATACCTGTCTGTACCTAGGGTGAATGTGCTCCCTGTCATATGTGAACTTACTCTGCAGCCGGGTATGTCGTACCCATATACCTTTGTTATATTATAAGTTGTTCGGCATTAGGCCCATTATCTTTGTCCTGATTTGTATACATGTCTTTTACAGCTTGCTTTTTGAAAAGCCTGTGCTCCCTCCCGATGCAGCCCGAGGCGAAACACGGGACCATGTCGGGGGACGCCTTTAAGATGCTTGCTTTATAAGTCAGTGGAGTTGCCGTATCTAAAAATAAATAAACAATTTGTGTGCTTTAAAAATTGGATTAAAATTCATTGGGATTGAATTCCTATATCTGCACTTCTCATCTAGATGTCATTGGTTTAAGTGCAGCAGTGCTCTGTTGTGTTTCTGAGACTTCAATTACCCCAATATAGACTGGGTAAATGTATCATTGGGTCACGCTAGAGAGATAACGTTCCTGGATGGAATAATTGGTTCAGGAACCGACGAGAGAGGGAGCAATTTTAGATCTAATTCTCAGTGGAGCACAGGACTTGGTGAGAGAGGTAACGGTGGTGGGGCCGCTTGGCAATAGTGATCATAATATGATCAAATTTGATTTAATGACTGGAAAAGGAACAGTGTGCAAATCCAGGGCTCTCGTGCTAAACTTTCAAAAGGGAAACTTTGATAAAATGAGAAAAATTGTTAGAAAAAAACTGAAAGGAGCAGCTACAAAAGTAAAAAATGTCCAAGAGGTGTGGTCATTGTTAAAAAATACCATTCTAGAAGCACAGTCCAGATGTATTCCACACAATAAGAAAGGTGGAAAGAAGGCAAAACGATTACCGACATGGTTAAAAGGGGAGGAGAAAGAAGCTATTTTAGCCAAAAGATCTTCATTCAAAAATTGGAAGAAGGATCCAACAGAAGAAAATAGGATAAAGCATAAACATTGGCAAGTTAAATGTAAGATATTGATAAGACAGGCTAAGAGAGAATTTGAAAAGAAGTTGGCTGTAGAGGCAAAAATTCACAGTAAAAACTTTCTAAAATATATCCAAAGCAGAAAGCCTGTGAGGGAGTCAGTTGGACCGTTAGATGATCGAGGGGTTAAAGGGGCATTTAGAGAAGATAAGGCCATCGCGGAAAGATTAAATGATTTCTTTGCTTTGGTGTTTGCTGAAGAAGATGTTGGGGAGGTACCCGTAATGGAGAAGGTTTTCATGGGCAATGATTCAGATGGACTGAATCAAATCACGGTGAACCTAGAAGATGTGGTAGGCCTGATTGACAAACTGAAGAGTAGTAAATCACCTGGACCGGATGGTATACACCCTGGAGTTCTGAAGGAACTAAAAAATGAAATTTCAAACCTATTAGTAAAAATTTGTAACTTATCATTAAAATCATCCATTGTACCTGAAGACTGGAGGATAGCAAATGTAACCCCAATATTTAAAAAGGGCTCCAGGGGCGATCCGGGAAACTACAGACCGGTTAGCCTGACTTCAGTGCCAGGAAAAATAGTGGAAAGTGTTCTAAACATCAAAATCACAGAACATATAGAAAGACATGGTTTAATGGAACAAAGTCAGCATGGCTTTACCCAGGGCAAGTCTTGCCTCACAAATCTGCTTCACTTTTTTGAAGGAGCTAATAAACATGTGGATAAAGGTGAACCGGTAGATATAGTATACTTGGATTTTCAGAAGGCGTTTGACAAAGTTCCTCATGAGAGGCTTCTAGGAAAAGTAAAAAGTCATGGGATAGGTGGCGAAGTCCTTTCATGGATTGCAAACTGGCTAAAAGACAGGAAACAGAGAGTAGGATTAAATTGACAATTTTCTCAGTGGAAGAGAGTGGACAGTGGAGTGCCTCAGGGATCTGTATTGGGACCCTTACTTTTCAATATATTTATAAATGATCTGGAAAGAAATACGACGAGTGAGATAATCAAATTTGCAGATCACACAAAATTGTTCAGAGTAGTTAAATCACAAGCAGATTGTGATAAATTGCAGGAAGACCTTGTGAGACTGGAAAATTGACCGTCGCCCGTATGACATAGTGAGGGCAAAGGTAGCGCAGGCGCCATTTTGAAGATTGGCAATACGGCCCACATGCAGGAGGTCGCTCCCAGACCCCCGCTGGACTTTTGGCAAGTCTTCTGGGGGTCAGGAGGCCCCCCCCCCCAAGCTGGCCAAATGTCCCTGGGGGTCCAGTGGGGGTCCGGGGGTGAACTCCTGCTCGTGTTAATTCGGGAGCCAGGAACCAAAATGGTGCCGTCTCTACCTTTGCCCTGTCACATGATAAGGGCAAAGGGCCACCGGCGCCATTTCTCAACGCATCCATGGCCAGAGAGAGAGGGAGATCGCGCCAGGAGCCCCCCACTGGACCCCAGGTAATTTAAAACATTTTGGGGGGGGGGGTTCGGGAGGGTGGGGGATTTGTTTTAAAGGTTCGGGTGGGTTTTCCCGCCCTCCCCGATTTACGATTTTTAATGATTTTTTAAAAATAAAAAACACGACGATAAGATTTCCCTTCCCCCCCAGCCAAAATCGATCGTTAAGACGATCGATCACACGATTCACACCCCTAGTGTTTAAAATCATGAGAGGTCTAGAACGGGTAGATGTGAATCGGTTATTTACTCTTTCGGATAGTAGAAAGACTAGGGGGCACTCCATGAAGTTAGCATGGGGCACATTTAAAACTAATCGGAGAAAGTTCTTTTTTTACTCAACGCACAATTAAACTCTGGAATTTGTTGCCAGAGGATGTGGTTAGTGCAGTTAGTATAGCTGTGTTTAAAAAAGGATTGGATAAGTTCTTGGAGGAGAAGTCCATTACCTGTTATTAAGTTCACGTAGAGAATAGCCACTGCCATTAGCAATGCCAGGTTCTTATGGCCTGGATTGGCCACTGTTGGAAACAGGATGCTGGGCTTGATGGACCCTTGGTCTGACCCAGTATGACATTTTCTTATGTTCTTATGTTCTTATGGCATAAGCAAAACAAATTTTGTTCATGAATTAGACCAATATAATGTTGCTTATTGAAATGAGATATGACCAACAGCGTGGTGTTAAAACTACATGCATAATCTGAATAGTGGTAATTCGGTAGTTAAACAATAATGCAATTCTTAAGTTATGCCGAAAAATGCAGCATATATTATTAGATATTTGACATGATGTTTTTTACCCGTTTAGTTTTTATAGTTTTCTATTTTTCAAAATTGATGACGGTACAAAATCAGTGTTGTTATTGACACACTGTACCTAAGCAGCAGTGAAGAGCTACTTATACAATTCAGGTAATCATTTTTTGTTATAAAACTCTGTATGTATGTATAGATAATTTATACAAGGAAGCTTTTATTTATATCTATCACTCTAGTTTTTATATTTTTAGATATTTGTCATTTTAGTCTTTTTCTTATTATAAAATCGTTCTTTTGACTATGTTTAATTTGTTTGTGTATTCAGATTGTTCTTCACTTTGCTACATAGTATTGATGTTCTATATAAATACCGACTGTGATTTAAGGTAATATGTATTTCACATATATATCTATTATTGTTTTGAATTAGATATATATCTACGTTTTTCTACTTCTGATGTTATAATTTTAATATTTTTTGTTTTTATTATAAATTTTAAGCCCCTGATGCAGCCTTAAGTGGCGAAACTCGGCCGGAGTCGGGCAATTGAAATAAAATTCTTCCATGGCATAGGTTGTCCCTATGTTGTTTTTTGCCTGAGTTATAAGTCTCGTCATCTCATTCGAGTCTCCAAGTCTCCTCGTCTTGTCTGAGACTCCAAATCTCCTCGTCTGTCCGAGTTTCCAAGTCTCCTCGTCTCGTCCAAGTCTCCAAGTACCTATGTCTTGTTCCTGTTCCAGTACCATCATCTGTCCTCGACATCTGTCTGTCCTGTCGCATCTGCTGTTCCGAAACAGCAGGTCTGAAATGGCTATTGTGTAGCCGGAGTTCTACCCCAGAGACGAGCATTGCATTACCGAGTCTCTTTGGGTACGTTAGAGTTCGGCAAAGGTCAGGGTTCCTGGTCTTCGTCCTGTCTGCCTGTGCTTGGACATGTCTTGCTAAGCCTTGGCAATTATTCTGAGTTCTCTGGGGTTGTGCCATGGCCTAAGGGCACACTAAATTTCCATGGAATTGGGATTGCTCCCTAGCGCTGCCGTGACAATTTGCAGATGATACAAAATTATGCAGAGTAGTTAAATCACAAGTGATAAAATGCAGGAAGACCTTGTGAGACTGGACAATTGGGCATCCAAATTGCAGATGAAATTTAATGTGGATAAGTGCTGTCATGATAACATATGTTTTGTGGATCCTTGGGTGCTGTGGAGATGACCACACCCATGGGGAGGAGCACCGTGAGGAGCCACAGCACTGGGCTAGACACGTACACACAAAACACAGGATAGTTCTTTATTGTGCAGCTTGAAGATCTCCACCAGAGGTGGCAGTAGTGAGGCAGTCTGTGGTTGTATTCTCAGGGACCTCGGCAGAGGGAGTCCTTCTCTCCTTAATGACGTTAGGAGGTTCCGTAGCAGGTCTCCCAGCGAGAAGATACTGTGGATGAGATAGACTGAGAGTTAGAGTACTCACTAAATGTAGCTGTTGGTATGCGATTCCACCAGGTATGTTGTAGAATGTACAGGCACCGAGGCAGGGAGGGCAGGCCCTCGAGGAGTGAGTACCTGTTCCCTGTAAGGCACCTGAAATAAAGCAGAGGGCCCCTGAGGAGCGGGTACCCAGGTTAGCGATTACCCCAAAGGGCAGAGAGAGAGCCTCCTGCTGTAGCACGGAAGCGGCAGAGTAGCGTAGACAGGAACAGATTTGAGTCCTTGCTAACTCAGGGAGCTAGCAAATTCATGAAGGTAATATACCCAGATGGCGTGACATCAGCATGAGGGAACACCCTCGAGGTTCGCGCCAAGGGTGGTACAAAGATGTGGGTTGTGCGCGCGTGCGCACCCTAGTAGGTACCTGGGAGGAGCAATGGCGGAAGGCTACATCATAGCCGTTCTGGGGACGCCAGAGAGATCGGCTTGATGATGCTGCGGTAGCCATCTTTTCCAGGTAAGCGGGAAGAGCCATGAATAAGGTGAAGCAAACAGGGCGAAGCCTTCGAGGACCGACGGACACAACAAGTGCAAGGTGATGCATATAGGGAAAAATATCCCATGCTATAGTTACACAATGTTAGGTTTCATATTAGGTGCTACCACCCAAGAATGAGATCTAGGCATTATAGTGGATAACACATTGACATTGTATTTTCAATGTATTGTGGCAGTAAAAAAAGCAAAAGTCCATTTCTCCTACCATGTGACAGGGGGCGACCAATGTCACCGGTAGCCCCTGTGACAAAGTAAGGGCAAAGGGACATCGACACCATTTTGATTACTGGCAGCCGACGGCCCAAGTGCAGGAGATCTCTCCCGGACCCTGCTAGACCACCAGGGACTTTTGGCAAGTCTTGGGGGGGGGGGGGTCAGGAGGGTGGGGGTTCTAGTTAATTAAATTTAAAGGGTTGGGGTAGGGGTTGTTTTGGGTTTTTTTTTTCCCATAGAAAGTAGGGATGTGAATCGTTTTTTGACGATTTAAAATATCGTCCGATATATTTTAAATCGTCAAAAATCGTTAGGGCCACGATACAATACCAATTCCCCCGATTTATCATCAAAAAATCGTAAATCGGGGGAAGGGGGAGGGCAGGAAAACCGGCACACTAAAACACCCTAAAACCCACCCCGACCCTTTAAATTAAATCCCCCACCCTCCCGAACCCCCCCCCCCAAATGCCTTAAATTACCTGGGGGTCCAGCGGCGGTCCGGAACAGTCTACTGCAATTGAATCATGTTGTCTTCAGCCGGCACCATTCTGTGCCGCCATTTTGCAAAATGGCGGCGCAAAATGGTGGCGGCCATAGACCATAGGCCGCCGCCATTTTCCGCCGCCATTTTGCAAAATGGCGGCGCAGAATGGCGCTGGCTGAAGACAACACGATTCAATTGCAGGAGACCGTTCCGGACCGCCGCTGGACCCCCAGGTAATTTAAGGCATTTGGGGGGGGGGTTTGGGAGGGTGGGGGATTTAATTTAAAGGGTGGGGGTGGGTTTTAGGGTGTTTTAGTGTGCCGGTTTTCCTGCCCTCCCCCTTCCCCCGATTTAGCTACGGACCGCCGCTGGACCCCCAGGTAATTTAAGGCGTTTGGGGGAGGGGGGGTTCGGGAGGGTGGGGGATTTAATTTAAAGGGTCGGGGGTGGGTTTTAGGGTGTTTTAGTGTGCCGGTTTTCCTGCCCTCCCCCTTCCCCCGATTTAGCTACGGACCGCCGCTGGACCCCCAGGTAATTTAAGGCATTTGGGGGGGGTTCGGGAGGATGGGGGATTTAATTTAAAGGGTCGGGGGTGGGTTTTAGGGGGTTTTAGTGTGCCGGTTCACGATTTTAACGATTTTCACGATACTCTAAACACCCAAACGGCAACGATACGATTCCCTCCCCCTCCCAGCCGAAATCGATCGTTAAGACGATCAAGGACACGATTCACATCTCTAATAGAAAGAGAACGATAAAAGTTTTCTTATCCAGGGAGTGGACCGAAATGGCCCTCCTCAGACCCGAAAATGAAATGGGGTCAAAAAACATTTTTATGCTCACTCCTAATTTGCTCGATAAGATACACAGACGCCTTGGAACAGAGCCAGTTTAGCACACCATTTTTTCCCCCTCTGAATCCTAGGTCCATCTTATGGTCAGGTGCATCTTAAGGAGCGAAAAATACGGTAAGTTGACTTAGAAAATAGCCACTGCTATTACTAGCAACAATAACATTGGATAGATTTATTTTTGGGGTAGTTGCCAGGTTCTAGTGGCCTGGATTGGCCACTGTTAGAAACAGGATAATGGGCTTGATGGACCCTTGGTCTCACCCAGTATGGCATGTTCTTATGTTCTTATAAATCAGAAGAGGATGACAAAACTGATCTTATAGCCTCTACTGCACTAAGGGGTAGATTTTATAATTTTGCGCAAGCGCGTACTTTTGTTCGCGCGTATCTTATAAAATCCGGGGTCGGCGCACGCAAGGGGATGCACATTTGTGCAACCTGCTCGCACCGAACCCAGCGCGCGCTGCCTGTTTCCTCCGAGGCCGCTCCGATTTCGGAGCGGCCTCAGAGGGAACTTTCCTTCGCCCTCCCCCCACCTTCCCCTTCCTTCCCCTACCTAACCCACCCCCCCGGCCCTATCTAAACCCCCCCTTACTTTTGTTGCACAATTTATGCCTGCTAAAAGCAGATGTAAATCTGCGCGCGCCAGCGGGCTGCTGGCGCGCCATCACCCGACCCAGGGGCTGGTCCGGAGGCCTCGACCATGCCCCCGGGCCGGCGCCACGCCCCCGGGCCCGCCCCCGCAACGCCGCATCATGCCCCCGCAACGCCGCGTCATGCCCCCGAAACGCCGTGTCATTTAGGAAACGCCCCCAACACGCCCCTTTTACAAAGCCCCGGGACTTACGTGCATCGCAGGGCTCTGCACGCACCGGTGGCCTATGCAAAATAGGCGCACCGGCGCGCGCAGGGCATTTAAAATCCGGCCCTAAGGGTTTACAGTGCTGGTTTAGGTTTCATCTATTGTGCTTGTACTTCTGTTGACATTGGGGGTTGTACTTTGCAGCTACTAGTACTACTAGTGCCTTCCCTTTTCCTCTCCTCTGAGATAGCAGGATCTGACTGAGACACTGATGGAACAACTAGCATATCCTCCCCAAATCTCAGCTTCTTGCGGCTTGACATGACTGTCTCTTCTGCTGACGTTTGTGATTTGAAAAAAATCCCTCTTTATCTTACTTGGGAGACTCACTGTTGTCTGTCTAGCAAATTCCCTGTCAACAACTGCGGGCTTCCCACATCCTTTGCCTGAAATGATGGATTTTTTTTTCTGCTGCAGTGCTGGACAAAAGGTATTGAAAAATAATCTTTATTTCTGAAAATTTGGGGGTTATTCACACTAATGACAATGGTAGGGATGTGCGTTCATTTTCAATGAATGTGCAATCCGCAACAAATGCGTCCCTGTTTGTTTGATTTTTGGGTTCGCGAAATGCATGACGATATCATAAATTGCAAGTCCTAAAATGGCTGAGACCGTTCCTCCTCTTCCAAGACTACCGTACAGTTCTCCAATTAATCATTTTTTCAAAAATTGACTACTGCAACTCGCTTCTGCTCGGTCTCCCAGCAAACACCATCAAACCCTTACAGATGTTGCAGAACGCCACAGCCAGGATTTTGATTAAGACCAATAAAAGAGAACATATTACACCCATCTTACGGAACCTGCATTGGCTCCCAATCAAATTTAGAATTATGTACAAAGTCCTAATGGTCTTACACAAAGCCATTCACAATCTCACTCATCTAGTTCTTAATATCCCACTTCGTCCCCACATACCCTCCAGACCGGTGAGATCTGCCTATAGAGATACTCTCTATGCCCCCCCCCCCCCCTGCCAAAACCACATTAAGGAAATGAGCTCTTTCCACTGCTGGCCCTCCACAATGGAACACTCTACCACCAGAGCTCTGGCTAGAACGATGCCCGATTACCTTCAAAAAAAGACTCAAAACTTGGCTGTTCGATCAAGCCTTGCCTTAATTGCAGATGATCCTTCCAGCATTCTACCTCTTCTATTAATGGACTAGCTCTCAGTTTAACCTTCCTATTTCAGATGATCAATTCAAGTTATGTACCCTAGTAACATGACTCTTTGTCCCTTTTTATCTCCGGCTCTCTGTCGATCCCAGTTCTTGTATCCCTTGTTTGATGTAATGCATTCTTACATGCTTCTTCTCGTTTTGCTGTAAACCGAAGTGATATGTAATTTTTTACATGAATATCGGTACATAAAAGTGCTAAATAAAGAAATAAAGAAATATCATATTAGTTTCATTCTTTTGGTTCGCATTGCTGCTTTCTTAGCAGCCGTTTGAAATAGGTGAAGGCCATGTGAGAGTATCCATAGCAACAACCAGCCCTTTCCTGTGATTCATAAGTGAACTCACAGCCCTGTCATAGAATGAGTCAGACAGGTTGGCAAGGAGACCAGAATGCCAATGTATCAGAGCGAAGCATTTTTCTAATTCAGCCAATCGCTGCTCTCAGTGCTCTGTGATGCTGTTCCTGCTGTACTGTTTCTATCTTAAGCAGGTGGTGCGCCATACACTTTATTCTTGGCTTTTCTCTGGGGAGGTGGCTTTACTCAGAGCTAGTCTCTGAGAATCTCAAATCTGTATTCAATTGTTATTGCTTGTTACTTTGATAGAATTTTTCATTGAAAAATATATTTGTTCATTTTTGCTGCTGTGTCAGCCAGGCTTTTTTACTGCACTTTTTTTTTTATTGAACTCAGACTGTCTCTCTGTCTCTACCACTGAGACAAGCTGCCAGCAGTGGCATTTTGCTGCTAATCTTACCCCCCTGGAGTAGGTTGCAGGCAGGGTATGGGTGGTGTGGGTGGGAGATAGTGGAAAGTTGCAGTGGTTGTCTGGGAGTTGGTATTTTCAAACACAGTTTTATCTGCAGTTTCACAAAGCAGATAGTGAGAGAGTTGCAGTGGCTGTCTGGGAATTGGTGTTTTTAAAAAAGAAGCAGCATCACTAGGAATTGTGCTTGCTCAGGCTTCCAGTCTTTTGTCTGGAGTTTAATTTTTTTGTGCACATATAGCAGTCTCAGTTGAAGTATACAGCAAGGCATTGCATTGTATGTGTATGTAGTTTTCCACACTCTCATATATTGGTACAGCAGTGTTCTTTTAATGCAAATCCCCAGTAGGCCTCTGGAGTTTTAAAATTTTTTGTGCACATACAGGAGTCTCAGTTGTAGTCTACAGCAAGGCACTGTACTGTGTGTGTGTGTGTGTGTGTGTGTGTGTAGTTCCCCACACTCACATATATTTGTACAGCGGTGTTCTTTTACTCCAAATCCCCAGTAGGCATCTGGAGTTAAATTTTTTTTTGTCATACAGCAGTCTCAGTTGTAGTATACATCAAGGCACTGTACTGTTTCTGTGTGTGTGTGTAGTTTTACACACTCACATATATTGGTACAATGGTGTTCTTTTAATCCAAATCCCCAGTAGGCCTCTGGAGTTTAAATTATTTTTTTGTGCACATACAGCAATCTCACGTGTAGTGTACAGGAAGGCACTGCACTTGTAGTTTTCCACACTCACATATATTGGTACAGCAGGGTTCTTTTACTCCAAATCCCAAGTAGGCCTCTGGAGTTTAAATTTTTTTTAGTGCAGAGACAGCAGTCTCAGTTGTAGTGTACAGCAAGGCACTGCACTGTGTGCCTGTGTGTGTATAGTTTTCCACACTCACATATATTGGCACAGAGGTGTTCAGTCACCAATAAAGAAATAATTATTTTAATTGAAATCCTAGTAAGCAGGACATTAAATCCATGATGTCAGGGAAAGGTAGACATGGTCGAGTGATTGGGACTGCCAGAGGAGGCACTAGCAGAGGAGGCACTTCAAAAGGCAGTGCCAGTCCCCAATTAAAGTTAAAAAGGGAGCTGTTCCAATCTAAAATATCTGGAGGGACAGGCAGTTCCATCCAGAAAAAACTTAAATATAAACATGTTGCACCGTAACCACTTGTTTCTGACCCTGTTGTTTTGGAGGTGAGGGAAGGGGAGGCTGAGCCATGCAAGACAAAAAAGCGAGACTGAAAAGCAGCAGTGTGACAGCAGACTTAAGTTAGCGCTGATGATGCAGTGCAGGCACTGTTTGATTCTGATTCTGATGTAGAATCATCTTGTATAGGTTTCCCTTCATCAGAAATGGAAGACTTCATAGCTGAAGAAGGTTTCAGAGGATTAGTTAGTTCCATCTTAGCCTCCACTTCAGTGGTGGAGGTAAGACATGAAACTGATGATGATGAGGAGGAAGAGCAGTCAGCACAGGCACAGAGTATGACTGATGCCCCCTGGCATTGCTTCTCAGGGTGCACCCAGTACTTCAAATCCAGTGCCAGCATCCACCCCGAAGGCTATAGAGAAGGGATCACAAAAGAAATCTGTGATCTGCAGCCACTTTAAAGTGAGGGAGGACACGCGTTTTGTTCAGTGTAATTACTGTGCCAGGGATATTAGCAGAGGCAAGCAAATGGGACATCTAACTAATTCTAGCATGATGCGTCACATGCAGAAGCAACAACCAACCATACTGACATCTGGGGATGGTGGCAGTACCAGTCAGGGGACCCCTTTTACCAGGCAGTGTAAAGTGGTTGAAAAGGAGCAGAGTCATCCCACACCCTCATCCCTTCTAGCAGTCAGGTAGCAAGCCAGCAGCCCCCTGCCATGTGTGAGAAGTGGCAACCCACCATGGAGGAAATGGGGTGGTGTTCAGTAATGCTATCCCGAGGAAGGAGGCAGGTTGCCTCAAAAGTTGTAACCAGGAGCATTGGGGAAATGATTGCCCTTGATGACCAGCCCTTGCAGATAGTGGAGAAAGCGGGTTTCAAGCATTTGCTGAAGGTCTTAATTCCAAATTACAAAGTCCACTCCAGAACCACATTTAGCAGAAATGTCATCCCCAGCCTGTACAACCAGTGTCGAAGTCGCATCCAAGCACCGATAGCTAAGACAGAGGGGAGTGTACATTTTACCTGCGACATCTGGCCTGCCATGAATGCTGCACATTCTTATCTCTCCTTGACAGCACACTGGTGGGACCTGGCTGAGGCAGGGGCAGGCAGCAGCTCTATTAGTGAATATGTGGAGGTGGGTTTTTCTGTTCACCCACCTGATGGACGAGGCCCATACCTCATCCAATATTTTAGCATGCATAAGACAGATGCTGGCAGGCTGGCAGCTACACCAGCAAGACAGGAATCTTCAGGCAGGGTTCTTTGTCACAGACAATGGTGCAAACATGGTAAAAGCAATATCTGATGGATGCTCTCTGAACATCCAATGTTTTACACAGATTCTGCACCTGGTAGTGAAGTCAGCTCTGGAGTTGTAGTCCAATCACCAAGAGAATGAATACCTGCATATGTTAATATACAAGCACAGGAACATAGCAAGGTTCTTCCACAGAAGTGTTACGGTGGGGCAGATTCTCTGACAAAAGCAGACTGATTTGGAGATGCCTCACTAGCGTCTCATTCAAAGCATAGGCACCCGGTGGAATTCCACCTATATGATGCTGCAGAGGTTAGTGGAGCTGCAAACACTCCTTCATGACCTTTCTGTGAAAATGGACATAGGTGTGCAGAGTCTCCTAGGGCATCATGATTGGTTAGTCATGAATCAGCTGGAAAAAATCCTGCAGCCCTTTAAGGATGCCAAGGAGGAGATGAGTTCCAGAAGTGCCACCTTGGCTGACATCAACCCTATAGTTAATTTTCTGTAGGAAAATTTAGAGGGCTTTCAACAGGAAGAGGGAATGACAGCTGAGGTGCTGTTTTGTCTGGACCTTTTGCAGAAGCAGGTGCAAGAGAGATTAAGGCCTTTAACAGAACACCACACATACATGCTCGCCACCGTCTGTGATCCCTGTGTGAAAAGGAAACTTGCCCTACAGTCCGCTTGTCTCACATTTGTGAAGGATCTGCTGTTAGTAAACACCCATGAACAAGAGCGCCATAGGCAGAGACACATTAGGCATGAAACAGAGGAGGAAACAGCAGGCACTTCAGAGAGTAGTGCAAGCCCAAGCAGGAGCAGCACTCTGTCAGCGAAAGCTAGTACTTCCTCCTCCACGTCAGTACACCAAAGCCATGTTGCCTCTAAAAAATCATCTGTTCTGGAATGAGCTAGAGTGGAAGCAGCTGGCAAGAAGAACTCTCAGCCCACCCAAGCAAAGGAGACACCAGCATAAATGTCAGTGACACGGTATCTCACAGAGCCCATATAGGACATGCAAACAGATCCGCTGGCATATTGGGCACACAAGTCCACTGTCTGGCTACACCTAGCCAAAGTGGCTCAGCGATATCTGTCATGTCCACCAACCAGTGTGCCCAGTGAATGTGTATTTTCAATGACAGGGGATATCATGAGCCCTCACCACTCAAGGCTGGCACCAGAGTTGATGGAAATGCTAGTGTTTTGGAAAATAAACATGCCTTTGCTTGGGATTCCAGATTTTCCCTGTGAATGTCAAGATGAATAAAAGCAATTTAAAGCCTTGCAGCAACTCCAACTGCCTCATATCCTCCAGATAGGGGTGTGAATCGTGTGATCGATCGTCTTAACGATCGATTTTGGCTGGGGGGGAGGGAAATCTGATTGTCGTGTTTTATTTTGTTTTTAAATCGTTAAAAATTGTAAATCGGGGGAGGGAGGGAAAACCGGCACACCAAAACAACCCTAAAACCCACCCTGACCCTTTAAAACAAATCCCCCACCCTCCTGAACCCCCCCAATATGTTTTAAATTACCTGGGGTCCAGTGGGGGGGGGGTTTCCGGCATGATCTCCCGCTCTCTGGCCACGGCTGCGTTAAGAGAAATGGCGCCGGTGGCCCTTATCATGTGACAGGGCAAAGGTAGTGCGGGTGCCATTTTGGTTCCTGGCTCCCGACGTCACGCGTGCAGGAGATCGCTCCACGCTGGACCCCCAGGGACTTTTGGCCAGCTTGGGGGGCCTCCTGACCCCCACAAGACTTGCCAAAAGTCCAGCAGTTGCCCGTATGACATAGTGAGGGCAAAGGTAGCGCCGGCGCCATTTTGAATATTGACAATACGGCCCGCGTGCAGGAGGACACTCCCGGACCCCTGGTGGACTTTTGGCAAGTCTTGTGGGGGTCAAGAGCCCCCCCCCCAAGCTGTCCAAAAGTCCCTGGGGGTCCAGCGGGGGTCCCGGAGCGATCTCCTGCACGCGTGACGTCGGGAGCCAGGAACCAAAATGGCACCGGCGCTACCTTTGCCCTGTCATATGATAAGGGCAAAGGGCCACCGGCGCCATTTCTCATCGCAGCCGTGGCCAGAGAGCGGGAGATAGCGCCGGGACCCCCCCCACTGGACCCCAGGTAATTTAAAACATTTTGGGGGGGTTCGGGAGGGTGGGGGATTTGTTTTAAAGGGTCGGGGTGGGTTTTAGGGTTGTTTTGGTGTGCCGGTTTTCCTGCCCTCCCCCCTCCCCCGATTTACAATTTTTTGACGATAAATCGGGGGAATTGTTATTGTATCGCGGCTCTAACGATTTTTGATGATTTAAAATATATCTGACGATTGTTTTAAATCGTGAAAAAATGATTCACATCCCTAACTCCAGATAATATCAGCACATGTACCTGACCTCAACTGCTGTGCCTGTCCATCCAGCCCTTACGTCACTACAAGCGCATGACCCCAAACGCTATGCTTGTCTGTCCAGCCCTTATGTCACTACAAGGGCCTGACCCAAAACGCTGTGCCTGTCTGAGTTTAGTTCTAATATCTCTAATTTCAGATTCATGTATTTGTGCATTACTTCTTTCCAGAAAATTATTTTTCCTGTTTTGTAACATTTGGAATATAAGAACATAAAAAGCTGACTTAAGATGTTAGGAGCTTGCATATTTCATATGCTCAATAGTTTTCATGATCTTCATAATATGGCCATTTTCCCTAAATCTTTCTTAGGTGCCAACATTAATGTTTCTAGTACTATAGAAAACTGGTGGTAGTTGTATATTATTATTTGTAAAGGTTGTGGGTGGATCCTTGGACCAGTGGCAGATGACCACGCCCATGGGGAAAGATCCTGAGAGGGGCCGCCGATCAGGCTCAGATTTGGAGACACATACACACTTAGTTCTTTTATTAAACTGAATTGTGGACCACCAGAGGTGGCAGTAATGAGATGGAAATAGCCCGGCTGGGCTGTAGTCCCTCAGGCTCTTGAACAGCGATGCCACAGTGGCTGTGCTGTAGAGAGAACTAAATAGAGTGAGTAAGCAGGATATGCAGGGTTCAGAAAATAGAACCTTGTTGGTAAAGCACTCATACAATAATCTCTTAGAAGAAGCCCAGGAGCTGGAATGAAGGCAGGTCCTCGAGGAGCGAGTACCTGATTCCAGGGTTTAGCTCTGAGAGAGAGATGGTAACTCACTGGTGTTGTAGGCAGCAGTATCTTCCTGGCAGAAGTTGTATTCAGTAGAAGGTCCGGGTCCTCGAGGAGCGAGTACCGGTTCCAGACTGCGACCTGAAAAGCAAAAGAGAGAGCGAGACCCCCGAGGAGCAGGTACCCCAATGGTAAAGTTCAAGGAGGCAGAGTAGAAAGGTAGCGGAGAGCGAATCCCATCTGCAGCGATACCTGATGCAGGAAGCTAGGTAAACTGTTGCTAACTTGAATAGCTAGCAAAAAGAAAGACCTTAAATATCCGGGCTTGATGACATCCACAGGGGGTCGCCCCTGAGGTACTTGAATACTTGATTCAGGGACATGCCGCGCGCATGCCCCTAGGCATCTGAACAACATGGTGGAAGGCAGCGTCCAGCTGGTCCGGGGACACTGGAGAAGGATGGCAAACAGTCACCGTGGCAGCCAAACATCCATCAATGAAAGAGGGAGTTGCAAAAGAGGTAAGGTGGGCGGAGTAGAGATGTTGGGCAGCGATGGTCGCAACAGTACCCCCCTTCAAAGGGTGATCTCCTCTTCGGGTACCAGGTTTAGGTTTGGAAGGATGCGCAATGTGGAACTGACGAAGCATCTCCTTGTCAAGGATATTGTTCTGAGGCTCCCAAGAGTTTTCTTCGGGGCCGAAACCTTCCCAGGAGAGAATATATTCAAATATATTGCCTCTTCTTCAAACAACCAATATCTGTTCGACCTTAAATTCTAAGTCATCTTCTGCATTGATGACAGGTGGTTCCTGAGATTTGTAAGAAAATTCACTGAGTATGAGCGGTTTCAGAAGTGAAACGTGGAAAGCATTATGGATGTTGAGTCCAGGTGGTAGCTTCAGACTGTAGGTGATATTGCCAATATGTTGAAGGACTGGGAAAGGTCGTGGTGAGGAGAAAACCGAGAGGAGGGAAGTTTTAGTCTAAGGTGTTTGGTTGACAACCAGACCTTGTCTCCTGGCTTGAAGACTGGTGCTTGTGAATGATGCACATCGTAGTACTTCTTAGCACGGTCACTCACTTTGATTAGCATGTTCTTTGTCTGAACCCACAAGTTATGGATATCCTCACCAGTGGATTGAGCTGCTGGGGACATCACCGAGATCTTCAGTGGAAGTGGCGGTGTTGGGGAACGTCCATATACCACTTCAAAAGGTGTTAATCCAGTGGATGTTGCTGGATGAGAGTTGATGGCAAATTCAGCCCATGGAAGCAATTCGGCCCAATTATTCTGTCTGGATGTGACATAGGCTTGAACTTCTTCAGAGTTCAATTCATCTGTTCCATCTGGCCATTCGACTGCGAATGATAGGCTGAGGTGTAATCTAGAGAGATGTCGAACAATTTGCACAAGGGCCTCCAGAATCGTGCCGTGAATTGGGATCCACGGTCGGATACAATGTGAGAAGGTAGGCCGTGGAGGTGGAATATGTGCGATATGAAGAGCTTTGCAAGCTCCAAGGCTGAAGGTATGCCAGGAAGCACCATGAAGTGTGCCACCTTGGTGATGCGATCCACTGTCACCCAGATGGTGTTCATTCCTCCGAAAGTGGGTAAATCAACTATGAAATCTGTAGCGATGTGTGACCAGGGCTGTTCCGGGACTGGCAGTGGTTGCATCTGACCCCATGGTTGTCCAGAAGCAGGTTTGTTCTTAGCATAGTTAGTACAGGATGCCACCTAGGAATAGGTATCCTTCTTGATTGTAGGCCACCAATACAGCTTCTGTATCTTGAACAGAGTATGGCATTGACCAGAATGGCCAGCCAGCTTGGAATTGTGTGCCCAAAAGAGCACTTTCTTCCTGAGGTGTTTAGGAATGATAGTCTTACCAGCGGGCACAGACTGGGTAGTCCCCAAGAGTATCTTCTTCGGGTCAGTTATGTGCTGTGGCTCATCAGGCACATCCTCCGAGAAAAAAGAATGCGACAGAGCGTCTGCTTTGGTATTTCTATCTCCAGGGTGATACTTAAGCACAAAGTCAAAACGATTAAAAAATCGGGACCATCTGGACTGTCTGTAATTCAGATGTTGTGCGTGGCGGAGATATTCTAGATTTTTAGGGTCCGTGAATACGGTTATTTGATGTTGAGCACCTTCGAACCAAGGCCGCCATTCCTTGAATGCAAGCTTTAATGCCAAGAGCTCTTTATCGCCGATCCCATAGTTTTTCTTGGCTGGAGAAAATCTTCTTGAGAAGAATGAACAGGGACGTAAGGCTTTTGAGTCTCCTGTCTGGCTCAATACAGCCTTTACGCCCACATATGAAGCATCAACTTCTATGATAAAGTGCTTGTTGGGGTCTGGATGCTGCAAGCATGGTTCTGTGGAGAAGGCAGTCTTCAATTTCTTGAATGTGGAAATGGCCTCCACTGACCATTTTGAAGCATTGGCATCCTTGCGAGTCATCGCAGTCAAGGGTATGGTTAAAAAAGAATAGTTCTTTATAAAGCTTCTATAATAGTTGGTGAACCCCAGGAATCTCCTCAGGACCTTCAGGCTGGTAGGTTGGGAGCAATCCTTGATATTTTCAAGTTTGAGAGGGTCCATTTGAAAGCCTTCTTTGGACACGATATAGCCAAGAAAAGGCACTGAGTCTTTGTGAAATTCATTCTTAGAGAGTTTGGCGTACAGCCGGTGTTCATGGAGTCTGTGGAGTGCCCAGGAGGGAAGGGTTAGGCCAGGTTAGGCCGGGTTAGCCTGGCCATCAAAGTTGGTGATTCGATTATTAGAAATGTAGATAGCAGGGCAGCTGGTGGACATGAGGACCACCTGGTAACTTGCCTGCCTGGTGCGAAGGTGGCAGACCTCACGTGTCACCTAGATATGATTATAGACAGTGCTGGGGAGGAGCCGGCTGTTGTGGTACATGTGGGCACCAACGACAAAGGAAAATGTGGGAGAAAGGTTCTGGAAGCCAAATTTAGGATTTTAGGTAGGAAGCTGAAATCCAGAACCTCCAGGGTGGCATTCTCTGAAATGCTTCCTGTTCCACGTGCAGGTGCCCAGAGGCAGGCAGAGCTCCAGAGTTTCAATGCGTGGATGAGACGATGGTGCAGGGCAGAGGGATTCAGCTTTGTAAGGAACTGGAGAACCTTTTGGGGAAAGGGGAGACTTTTCCTGAAAGGATGGGCTCCACTTTAACCAGAGTGGAACCAAGCTGCTGGCACTAACTTTCAAAAAGGAGATAGAGCAGCTTTTAAACTAGAACAAGGGGGAAAGCCGACAGTAACTCAGCAGTGCATGGTTTGGAGAAATGTATCCTTGAAGGATACTAATGAAACAGGAGAGTTAGGGCATCCCACAGAGAGGTCCCATTAAAAGCAAACATAGTCCATATGCCTATATGTAAAAAATCACCAAAGCTAATGATTTCCGAATTATCCCAAACAACTGAAAAGCAGGTTGCTAAAACAAACAAAAAACATACTTTGAAATGTCTGTATACCAATGCCAGGAGTCTAAGAAGTAAGATGGGAGAGTTAGAGTGTATAGCAGCAAATGATGAGATTGACATAATTGGCATCACAGAGACTTGGTGGAAGGAGGATAACCAATGGGACAGTGCTATATCAGGGTACAAATTATATCGCAATGATAGGGAGGATCAAATTGGCGGGGGTGTGGCACTTTATGTCCGGGAGGGTATAGAGTTCAACAGGATAAAGATCATACAAGAGCCTAAATGCTCAGTAGAATCTATATGGGTAGAAATCCCATGTGTGTTGGGTAAGAGTATAGTGATATATCTGTCTGTCCATTTTGTCCAGTCCATCTAGATAAAATGGTCAGACAGATGATGAAATGCTAAGAGAAATCAGGGAAGCAAACCAATTTGGCAGTGTAATAATAATGGGAGATTTCAGTTACCCCAATATTGACTGGGTAAATGTAACATCAGGACTTGCTAGAGATATAAAGTTCCTGGATGTAATAAATGATTGCTTCATGGAGCAATTGGTTCAGGAACCAACAAGAGAGGGAGCTATTTTAGATCTAATTCTTAGTGGAATGCAGGATTTGGTGAAAGAGGTAACAGTGGTGGGGCCACTTGGCAATAGTGATCATAACATGATCAAATTTAAACTAATAACTGGAAGTGGGACAATAAGTAAATCTGCAGCTCTAACACTAAACTTTCCAAAGGGAAACTTTGATAAAATGAGGAAATTAGTTAGAAAAAATTGAAAGGTGCAGCTGCAAAGGTTAAAAGTGTTCACCAGGCTTGGACATTGTTTAAAAATACAATCCTAGAGGCACAGTCCATATGTATTCCACGCATTAAGAAAGGTGGAAGGAAGGCAAAACGATTACCGGCATGGTTAAAAGGTGAGGTGAAAGAGGCTATTTTAGCAAAAAAATTCATCCTTCACAAATTGGAAGAAGGATCCATCTGAAGAAAATAGGATAAAACATAAGCATTGTCAAGTTAAGTGTAAAACATTGATAAGACAGGCAAAGAGAGAATTTAAAATGAAGTTGGCCATAGAGGCAAATATATCCAAAGCAAAAAACCTGTGAGAGAGTCGGTTGGACCATTAGATGACCGAGGGGTTAAAGGGGCTGTTAGGGAAGATAAGGCCATTGCAGAAAGACTAAATTAATTCTTTGCTTCCGTGTTTACTAATGGGGATGTTGGGGAGATACCAGTTCCAGAGATGGTTTTCAGGGGTGATGAGTCAGACGAACTGAATGAAATCACTATGAACCTGGAAGATATAGTAGGCCAGATTGACAAACTAAAGAGTAGCAAATCACCTGGACCAGATGGTATGCATCCTAGGGTTCTGAAGGAACTCAAAAATGAAATTTCTGATCTATTGTAACCTATCATTAAAATCATCCATTGTACCTGAAGACTGGAGAGTGGACAATGTAACCCCAATATTTAAGAAAGGCTCCAGGGGCGATCTGGGTAACTATAGACCAGTGAGCCTGACTTCAGTGCTGGGAAAAATAGTGTAAACTATTCTCAAGATCAAAATCATAGAACATATAGAAAGACATGATTTAATGGGACACAGTCAACATGGATTTACCCAAGGGAAGTCTTGCCTAACAAATCTGCTTCATTTTTTTGAAGGGGTTAATAAACATGTGGATAAAGGTGAACCAGTAGATGTAGTGTATTTGGATTTTCAGAAAGCGTTTGACAAAGTTCTCCATGAGAGGCTTCTACGAAAACTAAAAAGTCATGGGATAGGAGGCAATGTCCTTTCGAGGATTACAAACTGGTTAAAAGCCAGGAACAGAGAGTAGGACTAAATGGTCAATTTTCTCAGTGGAAAAGGGTAAACAGTGGAGTGCCTCAGGGATCTGTACTTGGACCAGTGCTTTTCAATATATATATAAATGATCTGGAAAGGAATATGACGAGTGACATTATCAAATTTGCGGATGATACAAAATTATTCAGAGTAGTTAAATCACAAGCAGACTGTGATACATTACAGGACTACCCTGCAAGACTGGAAGATTGGGCATCCAAATGGAAGATGAAATTTAATGTGGACAAGTGCAAGGTGTTGCATATAGGGAAAAATAACCCTTGCTGTAGTTACACGATGTTAGGTTCCATATTAGGAGCTACCACCCAGGAAAAAGATCTAGGCATCATAGTGGATAATACGTTAAAATTGTCGGCTCAGTGTGATGCAGCAGTCAAAAAAGGAAACAGAATGTTATGAATTATTAGGAAGGGAATGGTTAATAAAACGGAAAATGTCATAATGCTTCTATATCGCTCCATGGTGAGACCACACCTTGAATACTGTGTACATTTCTGGTCGCCGCATCTCAAAAAAGATATAGTTGCGATGGAGAAGGTACAGAGAAGGGCAACCAAAATGATAAAGGGGATGGAACAGCTCCCCTATGAGGAAAGGCTGAAGAGGTTAGGGCTGTTCAGCTTGGAGAAGAGACGGCTGAAGGGGGATATGATAGCAGTCTAAGATCATGAGAGGTCTTGAACGAGTAGATGTGACTCGGTTATTTACACATTCGAATAATAGGAGGACTGGGGGCATTTCATGAAGTTAGCAAGTAGCACATTTAAGACTAATCGGAGAAACTTCTTTTTCAATCAACGCACAATAAAGCTCTGGAATTTGTTGCCAGAGGATGTGGTTAGTGCAGTTAGTGTAACTGGGTTCAAAAAAGATTTGGATAAGTTCTTGGAGGAGAAGTCCATTAACGGCTATTAATCAAGTTTACTTAGGGAATAGCCACTGCTATTAACTGCATCAGTAGCATGGGATCTTCTTAGTGTTTGGATAATTGCCAGTTTCTTGTGGCCTGGTTTGGTCTCTGTTGGAAACAGGATGCTGGGCTTGATGGACCCTTGGTCTGACCCAGCATGGCAATTTCTTATGTTCTTATGTTCTTACTTGTTTGACATCTTCAATGTGAGAGGCCAAATAATAGGAGATTAAAATATCATCCAGGTAGACCACAACATTCTTGTACAGGAAATCCCGCAAGATGTCGTTCATCAGGTTCTTGAAAATGGCGGGTGCATTGCACAGACCGAACGGCATAATTAAGTACTCGAAGTGGCCGTCTCACGTGTTGAAGGCCTTTTTCCATTCATCGCCGCTCCGAATGTGAACTAAGTTGTAGGCCCCCTTCAGGTCAAGTTTTGAAAATATCTTGGCCCCTTGCAGCCGGTCAAACAGCTCCTAGATTAACGGCAAGGGGTAACAGTCTTTGATAGTGATCTCGTTCAGACCTCGGTAATTGATACATAGACGTAGGGTACCGTCCTTCTTCCCCACAAAGAAAAAGCCTACGCTGCCTGGAGACTTTGATGGTCTGATAAAGCCCTTCTGGAGGTTTTCTTCAATGTATTCCAACATTGCCTTATTCTCAATTGCTGAGAGAGGGTACACCCATCCTTTTGGAGGCTTAGCATTGGGCTTCAGTCTTATGGCACAGTCATAGGACCTACGTGGAGGAAGAATGTCAGCCGCTTCTTTGGAGAACACATCCCTGAAGGATGCGTATTGGGGTGGAAGCCCTGGCATCGCTGGAGTCCTAGGCATGCAGATGACAGGAGTAATCTCCTTAAGGAACTTGCAACCAGGGTAACCCCAGGACGATAGGGTGCATGGCCTTTTCCAGTACAAAGATAGGGAGCGATTCCATATTGAGAGCTCTGGTGCGGAGAGTAACTGGTATGGTTTGGCAAGTCACGTCACCCAGTAAGGGCTCTCCATGGATGGAGGATAAAAGTAGTGGATTTTGCAACTTGACAAGTGGAATCCTCAAGTGTTCCACTAGACATCGAAGAATAGAGATGTGAATCGTGTCCTCGATCGTCTTAACGATTGATTTCGGCTGGGAGGGGGAGGCAATCGTATTGTTGCCATTTGGGTGTGTAAACTATCGTGATAATCGTTACAATCGTGAGCCGGCACACTAAAACCGGTCCGGAACCCCCGCTGAACGACCTCCGGCAGTCGATCTCCTGCCGGCGCCATTTTCCGTACGGAAAACGATTTGCGGCAAGAAATCGCTCCCGGAACCCCGCTGGACTCCCAGGAACTTTTGGCCAGCTTGGGGGGGCCTCCTGACCCCCACAAGACTTGCCAAAAGTCCAGCGGGGGTCCGGAATGACCTCCTGCGGTGAATCGTTTTGGGTCTATGGCCGCCGCCATTTTGCGGCGGCCATTTTGCAAAATGGCACCGGCTGAAGACAACACGATGCAATTGAGGGGGCCGTTCCGGACCGCCGCCGTTCTGGACCACCGCTGGATCGCCAGGTAATTTAAAGCATTGGGGGGGTTTCGGGAGGGTGGGGGATTTAATTTAAAGGGTCGGGGGTGGGTTTTAGGGGGTTTTAGTGTGCCGGTTTTCCTGCCCTCCCCCTTCCCCTGATTTACGATTTTTTAACGATAAATCGGGGGAATTGGTATTGTATCGTGGCCCTAACGATTTTTGACGATTTAAAATATATCGGATGATATTTTAAATCGTCAAAAAACGATTCACATCCCTATCGAAGAATGAAGTTGCCTCCTGTCCCTGAATCCACCAGGGCAGGAGTTTGAACCGTAGCCGGTCCATAGGTCAGGGAGACTGGGAGAGAAAGCAGAGGAGAGGGCGTAGTGAGGCGTAAGAACAGTCCTCCTGCAGGACTTAGGCCCGCCCATTTTCTGGACAAATGGAGCATGTGGAAACATCGTGGCCAGACTGACCACAATACATGCAAAGGCCTTGCCTCTTCCGTAGTCATCTCTCTTTGGAAGTCAAATGCCCATGACCAAGTTGCATTGGTTTATCTTTACAGGCAGCAGGAATTACTGGAACCATCCGAGGTGCAGGTATTTAACTAGCCTGTTTCAGCCCAGGTATTACCTTAGGCCAGAGTTCCTTCACCTTGTCCTGGAGCCGGTGATCGATCTGAGTGGCTAAGGCTACTAGTTCGTCCAGCGAGTCAGATGTTTCGCGAGCAGCCAGCTCGTCCTTTAGACGGTTGTCCAGGCCTCTGAAGAAAAGAGTCTTTAGGCATTTGGAGTCCCAACACAGTTCCGCCACAAGAGTTTTGAACTCTATGGCAAATTCAGCCAATGATCTGTTGCCTTGCTTCCAGTCCACCAAAGCAGAACCGGCAACAGAAGTCCGAGCAGGATCATAGAAAACGGATTTAAATAAGTCCATAAATCCTTCTATGTCCTACAATATGGGGTCCTTGCATTCCCACAAGGTAGATGCCCAAGACAAGGCCCTACCATCCAAATATGAAAGGATGGAGGTAGTCTTGGAGAGAGCAGTAGGGAATAAAGATGGTTGTAAGGCAAAATGCATGCAGCACTGGTTTAAAAAGCTCCTGGTCTTCTGAATTTCTATGGAAAACGAATTGGAGCCGCCAATGGTACAGCATTCTTTAAAGTTACCTCCTATAACTGACCTTCATGGCGGGAAGCGGTGCCTTGAACCTTCTGTGTGTGTAGCTGGTGAAACGCTGAAGTAAGTTTCTCCAAGGCGTCTTGCTGCTCCGAAATGCACAGGGCCAGGCCCGGTATGGCCTGCAAGGCATTAAGCCAGATCCATGGCGTTAGCAATCTGTTATTATTTGTAAAGGTTGTCAGTATGTCCTTGGACTGCTGGCAGATGACCACGGCCACGGAGAAGATCCCGAGAGGGGCCGCCGGTCAGGCTCAGATTTGGAGACACACACACACACTTAGTTCTTTTATTAAACTGAATTGTGGAGCACCAGATGTGGCAGTAGTGAGCTGGAAATAGCCCGGCTGGGATGTAGTCCTTCAGGCTCTGGAACAGTGATCCCACAGTGACTGTGCTGTAGAGAGAACAAAATAGAGTGAGTAAGCAGGATATGCAGAGTTCAGGAAATAGAACTTTGTTGGTAAAGTACTCACACAATAGTCTCTTAGAAGAAGCCCAAGAGCTGGAATGAAGGCAGGCCCTCGAGGAGCAAGTACTTGGTTCCAGGGAAAGCTCTGAGAGAGAGATGTTAACTCACTGGTGTTGTAGGCAGTGATGACTTCCTGGCAGAAGTAGTATTCGGTAGCAGGTCCAGGAACATGGGCCCTCAAGGAGTGAGTACCACCTCCAGACTGCGACCTGAAAAGCAAAAGAGAAAGCGAGGCCCCCGAGGAGTGGTTACCCCAATGGTAAAATCCAAGGAGGCAGAGTAGCAAGGTAGTGGAGAGTGAATCCCATCCGCAGCGATACCTGATGGAGGAAGCTAGGTAAATCTTTGCTAACTCGAATAGCTAGCAAAAACAAAGACCTTAAATATCCGGGCTTGATGATGTCATCTCAGGGGGACGCCCCTGAGGTTCACGCCACAGCTGGTACTTGAGTCGGGGCTGCGCCGTGCGCGCGCCCCTAGGCATCTGAACAACAAGGCTGAAGGCAGCGTCCAGCCGGTCCGGGGACACCGGAGAAGGATGGCAAACAGACGCCACGGCAGCCAAATGTCCATCAACGAAAGAGGGAGTTGCAAAAGAGGTAAGGTGGGTGGAGTGGAGACGTCAGGCAGTGATGGTCGCAACATTGTACTCTAGTTCATCCTCTGTGTTCCCATAGTTTACAGAGGCACTGTGTAGGGTACAAAGTTAACATAGATTGATATTGTAGATTTGGGCTTGAGTAGCAGTTTTCTTATTCCTGAGAGATCTTCAAGTTCCTTTGTCATCAGCTGAAGTGAGTAAGTACAGTTAATAGCTTCTGGGTATTCACAAATAATCTCCAGCTCAGTTCTTGCTTCACAAATGGCAGTCTCTATTGCTCTAAAAGCATCCTCTATTGAATTATCTTTCACAAATAAAAACGATGCCATTATCTTCTGGCAGTAACCAGTTCAGGAAGAAGTGATAGATCAAACCACAACATACCTGCACAAAGGAAATGGAACTCTCCCCGGGTGTAGCCTATCTCTTACTCACTAGTGACACATGTTGAACTGCTGTTCATATGGAAACCTCCTCCACTTCACCACACTTTGAAGGCTCGTGCCCCACTCTTGGCGGGAACCCATTTCAGGGAGCCCTTTCCTGTGCGAAGGAAAGGGAACTCTCTCCGGGTGTAGCCTATCTCTTAACACCTACTGATACATGTTGAACCGCTGTTCACTAGAGATGTGCATTTGTGTTTTCCGAATTGGAAAATTTCAATGAAATTGTCCAATTCGGCATGTTTTGGGGGGCCCAAAAAATGATCGTGATTTTCCCATTTTTCCACGAAAATTCATTTTTTGGATTAGTGCGCACTAATGGGAGTTAGCGTGCACTAACAAAAACTAACAAAAATTAACAAAAATAACAAAATCTAATGGTTTTTGTTAGTGCACCCTAATGGGGAGTTAGCGCACACTAACTCAAAAAATTATTTTTCGCGAAAAAAACCCTCAAACTGCAAAAAAACAACATTTCCTGTGGCGTCCAAAAAACAAAGAACGACACGAACTCAAAAAATGATTCACATCTCTACTATTCACATGGAAACCTTCCTTTCTTCGCTACACTTTGAAGGCTCAAGCCCCACTCTATGGTGAACCCATTCCAGGGAGCCCTTTCCTGCGCAAAGGAAAGGGAACTCTAACCGGGTGTCATCTGGCTCTTAAAACCTACTGACCCATGTTGAACCACTGTTCACATGGAATCCTCCTCCACCTCAGCCTTCAAAATTCTCATTTGTATATCTGCTATGTCCACCAGATTTTAAAAGACCAGCAGAGCTCACTAGATGCCAGCAGAACCACCACATTCTAGGGAGCCCTTTCCTGCGGAAAGGAAAGGGAACTCTCCCCCGGGCTCTTGTTTGAATATTTGCTACTACCACCAAGATCTGCACACGCAGCAGCTCCACCCCACCCAGGCATAGTTCATCATATTTCAGGTCCTAGCACGCATGTTAGACTCCTTGGTCCGTGCTTCAAGACGGGTTGGGTGGACAGTATGCCCCAGTTGACAGTCGCGCCACATGCAGGGAGTCCCATCCCCCTTCATCCCGCTCCTCTCTTCTTGGGTTCTATCTGAGAAGCTTGTTTGCTGTTTGAGCTCTCGCAGAGTGTCTCAAATCTTTAGTCAATTGCTATTGCTAGTTTGCTATAATTAATTTTCTATTACTAAAAAAGATATTTGTTCTTTTTTGCTGCTGTGCCTGCCAAGCAGCCAGGTTTTTTTTTTACTGCACTTTATTTTTATTGAACTACTTGTTGACCATCAGTCTCGTGCCGGTATTTAGCATTAAGAACATAAGAACATAAGAAAATGCCATACTGGGTCAGACCAAGGGTCCATCAAGCCCAGCATCCTGTTTCCAACAGTGGCCAATCCAGGCCATAAGAACCTGGCAAGTACCCAAAAACTAAGTCTATTAGATGGAGTTTACCACCCACTTTCGGCTGCAGTCACAAAAAACCCAACTCTGAGAAGACCTGGTCCCGGCGCGCCAGGGGCCACTACTACCGGCCTAACACCATCCGTGGACTGAGCCTCATCTTGTCATACCTACTTGTCTCTCCCCTATCAACACCACAGCGATCTGATTACCTCAGCTCTGCCAGCCTGCCTTGCCCCTATCAAAACCACAAGGACCAGACTGCCTCCACTCTGCCAGACTGCCTTGTCCCTATTAACTTTCTGCCAATCTGCTTTGCTGCCATACACCAGACAACTCACTCTACTGCTTGTGGTGTTCTTGCCACTATCATGGTTCCTCAGTGTGATGGGGCTAGTCTTTCTGCTGCATTGTCCCTTTATTGGCACCTTGCGGCCTTTTCTGAAACTCTTTCTGCTTGCTATGTTCCCCCCTTCATTGTGCTGTAGGATGTTGATGCCACTTCTCTTGCCACTTTGCCTGTCGTCCTGCCTTCTAGGGTTCATGCAATTGTTATGAGTGCTCTCTTTTGAAGCTGTGGTGTATTTTTGACACTCTCGCTGCTGCTTTGCACCTATGTTAAAGTACTCTTGTCACTCCTGGTACCCCTTTGCCCCTTTACAGTGCCTTAGGCTATTCATATTAGAGATGTGCTTCATTTTTTTCTACTGGGTCGTTTTTTGACTCGGATACTTCGTGGTAAAATTCGGGTTTTCTCGTTTAGTTTTTTTGAAAAACGAAATGAGGAAACCCGAAACCGGGCCAAAAAACGAAGCGGGAAATGAAGCTTAAAAAAACCCACCCCCAAGCATTTAAAAGCATTTTCGTGCATACATACAAACTCCCCCCCCCCATCCCGATCCCTCCCCAAGACTTACAAACATCCCTGGTGTTCCAGTGGGGTCCTGGGTGCCATTTGTTCCTCCGTGCACATGTGCGCCATTGTCAGCCTTGCTCCTCAAAATGGTGCCGAACAGCCTCTGAACTACTATGTCACAGGGGCTACCGGCGCCATTGGTCAGCCCCTGTCACATGGTAGGAGAACAAACCAATGGCACCGAAAGCCCCTGTGACATAGGAATGATGAATAAAACGGAAAATGTCATAATGCCTCTGTACCGCTCCATGGTGAGACCGCACCTTGAATACTGTGTACAATTCTGGACGCCGCATCTCAAAAAAGATATAATTGCGATGGAGAAGGTACAGAGAAGGGCTACCAAAATGATAAGGGGAATGGAACAACTCCCCTATGAGGAAAGACTAAAGAGGTTAGGACTTTTCAGCTTGGAGAAGAGACGACTGAGGGGGGATATGATAGAGGTGTTTAAAATCATGAGAGGTCTAGAACGGGTAGATGTGAATCGGTTATTTACTCTTTCGGATAGTAGAAAGACTAGAGGACACTCCATGAAGTTAGCATGGGGCACATTTAAAACTAATCGGAGAAAGTTCTTTTTTACTCAACGCACAATTAAACTCTGGAATTTGTTGCCAGAGAATGTGGTTCGTGCAGTTAGTATTAGGGATGTGAATCGTTTTTTGACGATTTAAAATATCGTCCGATATATTTTAAATCATCAAAAATCGTTAGGGCCACGATACAATACCAATTCCCCCGATTTATCGTCAAAAAATCGTAAGTCGGGGGAAGGGGGAGGGCAGGAAAACCGGCACACTAAAACACCCTAAAACCCTCCCCCACCCTCCCGAACCCCCCCCAAATGCCTTAAATTACCTGGGGGTCCAGCGGCACACTAAAACACGGCACATTAAAACACGGCACGCTAAAACCCACCCCGACCCTTTAAATTAAATCCCCCACCCCCAAATGCCTTAAATTACCTGGGGGTCCGTAGCCTTAAATTACCTCCGTAGCGGCGGTCCGTAGCTAAATTGAGGGAAGGGGGAGAGCAGGAAAAGCGGCACACTAAATCCTGTGGTCTTCAGCCGGCGCCATTTTGCAAAATGGCCGCCGCAAAATGGCGGCGGCCATAGACCAAAACGATTCGACGCAGGAGGTCGTTCCGGACCCCTGCTGGACTTTTGGCAAGTCTTGTGGGGGTCAGGATGCCCCCCCCAAGCTTGCCAAAAGTTCCTGGGGTTCCAGCGGGCGTCCGGGAGCGATTTCCTGCCGCGAATCGTTTTCCGTACGGAAAATGGCGCCGGCAGGAGATCGACTGCAGGAGGTCGTTCAGCGACATCAAATTATGACTGCTTTCTATCAAATTTTACATTTCCCCTCCATCTTGGGAGCTATCAATTGTACTCACATCCCCATAAGGGCAACAGGGGGAGATGAGATCTCCAACTGCAAATACAGTTGCTTCCACTCCTGAAACATGCAAATGGTTTACATTGCCAAAGGCATCATCATGAATGTTGTGCTCCAGGTTCCAGGATCCATTCACGATGCCTACATTCACTTGCAATCAATAATTCATGACCACTTCCAGCAAGGACACATCACCGAGGGATAGCTTCTAGGTAAGAAGGCACCAATCACTTCTAACACATACCGATTTCACAGCTTCCTATGGCCTCCCTGATATTTAGGTTGACTGATGTTTGGCACTACAAGCCTGCTCTAAATTAGTCCTGTGCACTCTCCCACTTTCCTCTAAACTTATTGTGTGAACTGTCCGACTTTAAAAGCCAAAAGGAAAATCTAACCCAGTTTTTCTGTGTCTTCTCCCCTACAGGTGACAGTGGCTATCCACTCAGACCTGGCTCGTGATCCTCATTAGGGATGTGAATCGTGTCCTCGATCGTCTTAACGATCGATTTCGGCTGGGAGGGGGAGGGAATCGTATTGTTGCCGTTTGGGGGGGTAAAATATCGTGAAAAATCGTTAAAAATCGTTAAAAATCGAAAAATCGAAAAACCGGCACATTAAAACCCCCTAAAACCCACCCCCGACCCTTTAAATTAAATCCCCCACCCTCCCGAACCCCCCCCCAAATAACTTAAATAACCTGCGGGTCCAGCGGCGGTCCGGAACGGCAGCGGTCCGGAACGGGCTCCTGCTCCTGAATCTTGTCGTCTTCAGCCGGCGCCATTTTCCAAAATGGCGCCGAAAAATGGCGGCGGCCATAGACGAAAAAGATTGGACGGCAGGAGGTCCTTCCGGACCCCCGCTGGACTTTTGGCAAGTCTCGTGGGGGTCAGGAGGCCCCCCACAAGCTGGCCAAAAGTTCCTGGAGGTCCAGCGGGGGTCAGGGAGCGATTTCCCGCCGCGAATCGTTTTCGTACGGAAAATGGCGCCGGCAGGAGATCGACTGCAGGAGGTCATTCAGCGAGGGTTCCGGCGCCTCGCTGAACGACCTCCTGCAGTCGATCTCCTGCCGGCGCCATTTTCCGTACGGAAAACGATTCGCGGCGGGAAATCGCTCCCTGACCCCCGCTGGACCTCCAGGAACTTTTGGCCAGCTTGTGGGGGGCCTCCTGACCCCCACGAGACTTGCCAAAAGTCCAGCGGGGGTCCGGAAGGACCTCCTGCCGTCCAATCTTTTTCGTCTATGGCCGCCGCCATTTTTCGGCGCCATTTTAGAAAATGGCGCCGGCTGAAGACGACAAGATTCAGGAGCAGGAGCCCGTTCCGGACCGCTGCCGTTCCGGACCGCCGCTGGACCCGCAGGTTATTTAAGTTATTTGGGGGGGGTTCGGGAGGGTGGGGGATTTAATTTAAAGGGTCGGGGGTGGGTTTTAGGGGGTTTTAGTGTGCCGGCTCACGATTCTAACGATTTATAACGATAAATCATTAGAATCTGTATTGTATTGTGTTCCATAACGGTTTAAGACGATATTAAAATTATCGGACGATAATTTTAATCGTCCTAAAACAATTCACATCCCTAATCCTCATAGCTACCCCAGGGACTGCAGCTGAGTGTCACTACAATTGGGCACACTGCAAGACCAGGACTGTTACTGAGAGAAGTTTTGGCTTACTTAAAACATGTTTCTGCTGCCTGGACATATCAGGAGGCTGCCTTCTTTACAGGCCACATAAAGTATGTGAGATCTAGCCTGCTGTATGCTACATAACCTGACCAAAAACATATGTATGCCTCCTCCAGAGGGACAGCAAGAGAATCAAGATGAAGAGGAGGAGGAGGAAGAACAGTTGATTGAAGCATAATTGCAGGAGACACATTGCATGAGTCAAAGGCAGGCTATACAACAAAGGAGCACTCTGATACAAAGACTTTTCAGAAGGTGATTGAATTTATTTACAAAAATGTGCACCAAAATAAATGCTAACATAAGAAACTATGGCTTCCTTGGCCTGCCTCTTTTTCTGGCTGCAGAAAGCTCTACAGGGATTATGCTGGCCTAACTGGCAGCTCCTGTGCAGTGGAGTTCTGTCACTGCTCACGCTGCCCTCAGAGGGAAAAGGAGCTGGAGGAAGTTTAAGTTAATGGCTGCAAGAAGGTTCAACTGGAGGCTGTGTTGGTGGTGCATCAGCAGCATGATGGGTGGTGCAGGTGGTGGTAGTGCAGCCACACCCTGTGCCTGCTGAGGTGGTGCAGGGTGAGGTGCAGGTGGCTGGGGCACAGGGGGTCCTTCAGCATGGGTATGTCCCATCCATGCATATGGGGCACCATAATGTAGAAGGTACTGCATCCATGACCCTATGAAATACCATGGAGCCGCTGGTGGCTGCGGCTGGAAGGCAGGCATCCTCTGCAGCATCTACCCTCATAATGCAGTTTGGTCCTCTGTGGCCCAGCATAGGGTCCATTCCACCTGATGAATACCTGGCACATCTTCCTGGATAGTCTCACAGAGGCCCCGCCCTTCCTCTTGGATAGTGTCATCGAGGCCCTGCGCTTCCTGCCTCACCACATCCTGGAGGCCATGTATCTCATAAGAACATAAGAACATGCCATACTGGGTCAGACCAAGGGTCCATCAAGCCCAGCATCCTGTTTCCAACAGTGGACAATCCAGGCCATAAGAACCCGGCAAGTACCCAAAAACTAAGTCTATTCCATATAACCATTGCAAATGGCAGTGGCTATTCTCTAAGTGAACTTAATAGCAGGTAATGGACTTCTCCTCCAAGAACTCATCCAATCCTTTTTTAAACACAGCTATACTAACTGCACTAACCACATCCTCTGGCAACAAATTCCAGAGTTTAATTGTGCATTGAGTAAAAAAGAACTTTCTCCGATTAGTTTTAAATGTGCCCCATGCTAACTTCATGGAGTGTCCCCTAGTCTTTCTACTATCCGAAAGAGTAAATAACCGATTCACATCTACCCGTTCTAGACCTCTCATGATTTTAAACACCGCTATCATATCCCCCCTCAGCCGTCTCTTCTCCAAGCTGAAAAGTCCTAACCTCTTTAGTCTTTCCTCATAGGGGAGCTGTTCCATTCCCCTTATCATTTTGGTAGCCCTTTTCTGTACCTTCTCCATCGCATTTATATCTTAAGAACATAAGAACATAAGAAAATGCCATACTGGGTCAGACCAAGGGTCCATCAAGCCCAGCATCCTGTTTCCAACAGTGGCCAATCCAGGTCATAGGAACCTGGCAAGTACCCAAAAACTAAGTCTATTCCATATAACCATTGCTAATGGCATTGGCTATTCTCTAAGGGGTAGATTTTCAGACGAGCGCGAACAGCCTACTTTTGTTTGCGCTCCAGGCGCAAACAAAAGTACGCTGGATTTTAGTAGATACGCGCGGAGCCGCGCGTATCCACTAAAATCCTGGATCGGCGCGCGCAAGGCTATCGATTTTGTATAGCCTGCGCGCGCCGAGCCGCGCTGCCTCCCCCCGTTCCCTCCAAGGCCGCTCCGAAATCGGAGCGGCCTCGGAGGGAACTTTCCTTTGCCCTCCCCTCACCTTACCCTCCCTTCCCCTACCTAACCCACCCACCCGGCCCTGTCTACACCCCCCCCTTACCTTTGTCGGGGGATTTACGCCTCCCGGAGGGAGACGTAAATCCCCGCGCGCCAGCGGGCCTGCTGCGCGCCGGGCCGCGACCTGGGGGCGGGTACGGAGGGCGCGGCCACGCCCCCGGGCCGTAGCCACGCCCCGTACCCGCCCCCAAAACGCTGCCGACACGCCCCCGCAACGCCGCGCGCTCCGGCCCCGCCCCCCGACACGCCCCCCTCCGAGAACCCCGGGACGTACGCGAGTCCCGGGGCTCTGCGCGCGCCGGGAGGCCTATGTAAAATAGGCTTCCCGGCGCGCAGGGCCCTGCTCGCGTAAATCCGCCCGGTTTTGGGCGGATTTAGGCGAGCAGGGCTCTGAAAATCTACCCCTAAGTGAACTTAATAGCAAGTAATGGACTTCTCCTCCAAGAACTTATCCAATCCTTTTTTAAACACAGCTATACTAACTGCACGAACCACATTCTCTGGCAACAAATTCCAGAGTTTAATTGTGCGTTGAGTAAAAAAGAACTTTCTCCGATTAGTTTTAAATGTGCCCCATCCTAACTTCATGGAATGCCCCCTAGTCTTTCTACTATCCGAAAAAGTAAATAACCGATTCACATCTACCCGTTCTAGACCTCTCATAATTTTAAATACCTCTATCATATCCCCCCTCAGTCGTCTCTTCTCCAAGCTGAAAAGTCCTAACCTCTTTAGTCTTTCCTCATAGGGAAGCTGTTCCATTCCCCTTATCATTTTGGTAGCCCTTCTCTGTACCTTCTCCATCGCAATTATATCTTTTTTGAGATGCGGCGACCAGAACTGTACACAGTATTCAAGGTGCGGTCTCACCATGGAGCGATACAGAGGCATTATGACATTTTCCGTTTTATTCACCATTCCCTTTCTAATAATTCCCAACATTCTGTTTGCTTTTTTGACTGCCGCAGCACACTGAACCGACGATTTCAATGTGTTATCCACTATGACACCTAGATCTCTTTCTTGGGTTGTAGCACCTAATATGGAACCTAACATTGTGTAATTATAGCATGGGTTATTTTTCCCTATATGCATTACCTTGCACTTATCCACATTAAATTTCACTGCCATTTGGATGCCCAATTTTCCAGCCTCACAAGGTCTTCCTGCAATTTATCACAATCTGCTTGTGCTTTAACTACTCTGAACAATTTTGTGTCATCTGCAAATTTGATTATCTTACTCGTCGTATTTCTTTCCAGATCATTTATAAATATATTGAAAAGTAAGGGTCCCAATACAGATCCCTGAGGCACTCCACTGTACCTTCCACTGAGAAAATTGTCCATTTAATCCTACTCTCTGTTTCCTGTCTTTTAGCCAGTTTGCAATCCACGAAAGGACATCGCCACCTATCCCATGACTTTTTACTTTTCCTAGAAGCCTCTCATGAGGAACTTTGTCAAACGCCTTCTGAAAATCCAAGTATACTATATCTACCGGTTCACGTTTATCCACATGTTTATTAACTCCTTCAAAAAAGTGAAGCAGATTTGTGAGGCAAGACTTGCCTTGGGTAAAGCCATGCTGACTTTGTTCCATTAAACTATGTCTTTCTATATGTTCTATGATTTTGATGTTTAGAACACTTTCCACTATTTTTCCTGGCACTGAAGTGAGGCTAACCGGTCTGTAGTTTCGCGGATCACCCCTGGAGCCCTTTTTAAATATTGGGGTTACATTTGCTATCCTCCAGTCTTCAGGTACAATGGATGATTTTAATGATAAGTTACAAATTTTTACTAGTAGGTCTGAAATTTCATTTTTTAGTTCCTTCAGAACTCTGGGGTGTATACCATCCAGTCCAGGTGATTTCCTACTCTTCAGTTTGTCAATCAGGCCTACCACATCTTCTAGGTTCACTGTGATTTGATTCAGTCCATTTGAATCTTTACCCATGAAAACCTTCTCCATTACGGGTACCTCCCCAACATCCTCTTCAGTAAACACCGAAGCAAAGAAATCATTTAATCTTTCCGCAATGGCCTTATCTTCTCTAAGTGCCCCTTTAACCCCTCGATCATCTAACGGTCCAACTGACTCCCTCACAGGCTTTCTGCTTCGGATATATTTTAAAAAGTTTTTACTGCGAGTTTTTGCCTCTACTGCCAACTTCTTTTCAAATTATCTCTTAGCCTGTCTTATCAATGTCTTATATTTAACTTGCCAATGTTTATGCTTTATCCTATTTTCTTCTGTTGGATCCTTCTTCCAATTTTTGAATGAAGATCTTTTGGCTAAAATAGCTTCTTTCACCTCCCCTTTTAACCATGCCGTTAATCGTTTTGCCTTTTTTCCACCTTTCTTAATGTGTGGAATACATCTGGACTGTGCTTCTAGGATGGTATTTTTTAACAATGACCACGCCTCTTGGACATTTTTTACTTTTGTAGCTGCTCCTTTCAGTTTTTTTCTAACAATTTTTCTCATTTTATCAAAGTTTCCCTTTTGAAAGTTTAGCACGAGAGCTGTGGATTTGCATACTGTTCCTCTTCCAGTCATTAAATCAAATTTGATCATATTATTATGCCAAGCGGCCCCACCACCGTTACCTCTCTCACCAAGTCCTGTGCTCCACTGAGAATTAGATCTAAAATTGCTCCCTCTCTCGTTGGTTCCTGAACCAATTGCTCCATAAAGCTATCATTTATTCAATCCAGGAACGTTATCTCTCTAGCGTGACCCAGTCAATATTGGGGTAATTGAAGTCTCAAACAATCAACAGAAGCCAACCTTGCACATAAGCAAGTATTCATCTAGACAGGTGCAGGACAGAAAGTGAAGTTCCATTCAAAATTAAAACGTGTATTTATTATATAACTGAATTTTCATAGTTCATTCAATACGGCAACTCCTTCAGGTAAACAAAGAATATTTTAAATACTTGTCCCCCGACACGGTCCGTGTTTCGTGTGAACTGCATCAGGAGGGACCGCAGTATATTATGATCTACAATAAAACGATACATATCAAGAATGGAACAAACTAGGCTGCAAAAAATATATATATACAAATGTAACGTGACAGGTACATACCTTTAAAGAGATCACAGGAGCGCGAGCGCCCTATAGCAATGACAGCCATTTAAAAGGAAAAAAGGCGCGAAAGGAAAACCTCTCGCGAGAAGCTGGAAAACGCCGGAGCGCACAGCCACACACATGTCGAATTAATAGACTATTAATAAAATTGGTACCATTCGATCTCCTTGTTTAAGCCATTGGGGAAAACTGAATCCAATGTGAAAATCCAGCACTGCTCTCTCCGTCCTAGCATCCCGGAAAAGTCTCCCCCTCGTTGGGGACATGCGACCACCTCCAGGACCAAGAAGGAGAGAGCATCGATGGAATGGCCAGCCTGGAGCCAGTGTGATACAAGAGGCTCGTCAATCCTGGAGGATCTGATATTACAACAATGATCTATAATCCTTGTTTTTATCATACGCGAGGTTTTACCCACGTATAACAAAGGACAAGGACATTTAATCCTCCAGGATTGACGAGCCTCTTGTATCACACTGGCTCCAGGCTGGCCATTCCATCGATGCTCTCTCCTTCCTGGTCCTGGAGGTGGTCGCATGTCCCCAACGAGGGGGAGACTTTTCCGGGATGCTAGGACGGAGAGAGCAGCGCTGGATTTTCACATTGGATTCAGTTTTCCCCAATGGCTTAAACAAGGAGATCGAATGGTACCAATTTTATTAATAGTCTATTAATTCGACATGTGTGTGGCTGTGCGCTCCGGCGTTTTCCAGCTTCTCGCGAGAGGTTTTCCTTTCGCACCTTTTTTCCTTTTAAATGGCTGTCATTGCTATAGGGCGCTCGCGCTCCTGTGATCTCTTTAAAGGTATGTACCTGTCACGTTACATTTGTATATATATATTTTTTGCAGCCTATTTTGTTCCATTCTTGATATGTATCGTTTTATTGTAGATCATAATATACTGCGGTCCCTCCTGATGCAGTTCACACGAAACACGGACCGTGTCGGGGGACAAGTATTTAAAATATTCTTTGTTTACCTGAAGGAGTTGCCGTATTGAATGAACTATGAAAATTCAGTTATATAATAAATACACGTTTGAATTTTGAATGGAACTTCACTTTCTGTCCTGCACCTGTCTAGATGGGTAATTGAAGTCTCCCATTATTACTGCACTACCAATTTGGTTAGCTTCCCTAATTTCTCTTACCATTTCACTGTCCGTCTCACCATCTTGACCAGGTGGGCGGTAGTATACCCCTATCACTATAGTCTTCCCCGACACACAAGGGATTTCTACCCATAAAGATTCAATTTTGTATTTAGTTTCATGCAGGATGTTTAGCCTGTTGGACTCTATGCCATCCCGGACATAAAGCGCCACACCTCCTCCCGGGTGCTCCACTCTGTCACTGTGATATAATTTGTACCCCAGTATAGCACTGTCCCATTGGTTATCCTCTTTCCACCATGTCTCTGAGATGCCAATTAAGTCTATGTCATCATTTACTGCTATACATTCTAATTCTCCCATCTTACTTCTTAGACTTCTGGCATTAGCATACAAACATTTCAAAGTTTGTTTTTTGTTTGTATTTTTATTCTGCTTTTTAATTGATAGGGATAAGTTTGAATTTTTTAGCTCAGGTGAGTTTTTAGTTAAAGGCACTTGGACTGCTTTTCTAATTATTGGAACCTCACTGTCGGGATTCCCTAATTCTAATGCATCATTAGTATCCTTTAAAGATACCTCTCTCCGAACCATGCGCTGCTGAGCGACTGTCGGCTTTCCCCATTGTTCTAGTTTAAAAGCTACTCTATCTCCTTTTTAAAGGTTAGCGCCAGCAGTCTGGTTCCACCCTGGTTAAGGTGGAGCCCATCCCTTCGGAAGAGACTCCCCCTTCCCCAAAAGGTTCCCAGTTCCTAACAAAACTGAATCCCTCTTCCTTGCACCATCGTCTCATCCACGCATTGAGACTTCGGAGCTCTGCCTGCCTCTGGTGACCTGCGCGTGGAACAGGGAGCATTTCAGAGAATGCTACCCTGGAGGTTCTGGATTTAAGCTTTCTACCTGAGAGCCTAAATTTGGCTTCCAGAACCTCCCTCCCACATTTTCCTATGTCGTTGGTGCCCACATGTACCACGACAGCCGGCTCCTCCCCAGCAATGTCTAAAATCCTATCTAGGTGACGCATGAGGTCCGCCACCTTCGCACCAGGTAGGCATGTTACCAGGCGATCCTCACGCCCACCAGCCACCCAGCTATCTACATTCCTAATAATCGAATCACCAACTATGACGGCCGACCTAACCCTTCCCTCCTGGGCAGTAGGCCTTGGGGGGATATCTTCACTGCGAAAGGACAATGCATCACCTGGAGAGCAGGTCCTTGCTACAGGATCCTTTCCTGCTGCACCTGGTTGGTGCTCTCCCATCATGAGATCTTCTTCCTCCAAGGCAGCACCAGGGCTGCCAGTCTGGTTGGGACTTGACTACTATGTCCCTGAAGGTCTCATCTATATACCTCTCTGTCTGCCTCAGCTCCTCCAGGTCTGCCACTCTAGCCTCCAGAGATCGGACTCGTTCTCTGAGAGCCAGGAGCTCTTTGCATCGCATGCACATATATAACTTCTCACCGGTGGGTAAAAAATCATACATGTGACATTCGATGCAAAAGACTGGGAAGCCCCCCTCTTGCTGCTGGACTGCTGCCTTCATCTCAATTTTGATCAGTTCCTAGTTAAGTTTTAGGTTGCTATGGGAGTAGGAATGTGTCTAATGTCCTTTAAATGTATTAGTGAATTCACTATGTGTCTGGTAGTGGCCTACCGGGGTCTGATCAAATTCTCAATAAAGTTTTTGTTGATGTTTTTTTTTTTGTGAAAGTGGCACCTGCCTATAAATTAAGGGATGGGCGAGGGGTTGGAGGGTTGGAGGGTTGGGAAATACAAACAGTCTAACTTCAGTTAGTCAGCCTGAGTGACTCACTGCTCCCTTGATTAACAAATGTTGCTCCCTATTCAAACCTAATCACACTACCTCAACACCTTTCCAAGGTGAGTATCTGAGCTGAACTATTCAACTTTTTTACTTAGGTATACACTGCTCCTAGCTTATTTCTAGCTTCTGGCTACTTTTTGGGTTGGGTTTTTTTTGGGGGGGTTTGTTTTTTTTTTTCAATACAAGCACTCAGTTAGTATTAAATACAAAAACTCAGTTCTTTAAAAGTCTGGAGAACACTCAGTTCTGCAGACTTTTAAAAATAAACACACTACCTACTGCTACCTTATTGACTGACTAAAAATACAAACAGTCTAACTTGTTTATTCACAGCCTGACTATTAAAGGCACAAACACACAAACACACTAAATAATATTCCCAATAGTTAACTTTGCCCCAAATACTTTTAAAAAAAGACAATGTCCTAAGTAAAAACTTACTGATTCCTTTCCTTTTTGAGATGCGGCGACCAGAATTGTACACAGTATTCAAGGTGCGGTCTCATCATGGAGCGATACAGAGGCATTATGATATTTTCCGTTTTATTCACCATTCTCTTTCTAATAATTCCCAACATTCTGTTTGCTTTTTTGATTGTCGTAGCACACTGAACTGACGATTTCAATGTGTTATCCATTATGACGCCTAGATCTCTTTCTTGGGTTGTAGCACCTAATATGGAACCCAACATTGTGTAACTATAGCATGGGTTATTTTTCCCTATATGCATCACCTTGCACTTATCCACATTAAATTTCATCTGCCGTTTGGATGCCCAATTTTCCAGTCTCACAAGGTCTTCCTGCAATTTATCACAATCTGCTTGTAATTTAACTACTCTGAACAATTTTGTGTCATCTGCAAATTTGATTATCTCACTTGTTGTATTTCTTTCCAGATCGTTTATAAATATAGGGGCGGATTTTAAGAGCCCTGCTCGCCTAAATCCGCCCAAATCCGGGCGGATTTAGGCGAGCAGGGCCCTGCACGCCGGTGAGCCTATTTTACATAGGCTCACCTATTTTACATAGGCTCACCAGCGCGCGCCAACCCCGGGACTCGCATAAGTCCCGGGGTTCTCCGAGGGGGGCGTGTTGGGGGCGGGCCTGGTCGTCGCGGCGTTTAGGGGGCGTGTCGGCAGCGTTTGGGGGGCGGGTCCGGGGGCGTAGTTACGGCCCGGGGCGGTCCGGGGGCGTGGCCGCGCCCTCCAGACCCGCCCCCAGGTTGCGTCCCAGCGCGCTAGCGGCCCACTGGCGCGCGGGGATTTACGCCTCCCTCCGGGAGGCGTAAATCCCCCAACAAAGGTAAGGAGGGGGTTTAGACAGGGCTGGGCAGGTGGGTTAGGTAGAGGAAGGGAGGGGAAGGTGAGGGGAGGGCGTTAGAGGATTCCCTCCGAGGCCGCTTCGATTTCGGAGCGGCCTCGGAGGGAACGGGGGTAGGCTGCGCGGCTCGGAGCGCCGGCTATACAGAATTCATAGCCTTGTGCGCGCCGATCCAGGATTTTAGCGGATACGCGCGGCTACGCGCGTATCTACTAAAATCCCGCGTACTTTTGCTTGCGCCTGATGCGCCACAAAAGTATGCCTATTCGCGCGGTCTGAAAATCTACCCCATATTGAAAAGTAAGAGTCCCAATACAGATCCCTGAGGCACTCCACTGCCCACTCCCACTGAGAAAATTGTCCATTTAATCCTACTCTCTGTTTCCTGTCTTTTAGCCAGTTTGCAATTCACGAAAGGACATCACCACCTATCCCATGACTTTTTATTTATTTATTTATTTGGGGTTTTTTTTATTTATTTATTTATTTATTTATGATTTTTATATACCAACAACCGTTTGCACATTGTATCGGTTTACAAATAACTTGGAACTTTTAGGCGTAGCCTTTACATGGAACAGTAACTAAAACTATATAAAAACAAAGAACAGTAAAACTATAACTATATACACAAGGAACTATTTGAAAGAATTAATAGCAAAAATTGAGAGATAAAGGTAGGGCGAGGCAGGGTTACAGGAGGAAAGGCAAAGGGAGAAAATGAAGATAGGGTTAGGAGAAAGCATGATGTATAAAAAAGTTCAGAGAATTAGATCCAAGTTCAGAGAATTAGATTTTACTTTTCCTAGAAGCCTCTCATGAGGAACTTTGTCAAACGCCTTCTGAAAATCCAAATACACTACATCTACTGGTTCACCTTTATCCACATGTTTATTAACTCCTTCAAAAAAAGTGAAGCAGATTTGTGAAGCAAGACTTGGGTAAAGCCATGCTGACTTTGTTCCATTAAACCATATCTTTCTATATGTTCTGTGATTTTGATATTTAGAACACTTTCCACTATTTTCCCTGGCACTGAAGTCAGGCTAACCAGTCTATAGTTTCCCGGATCGCCCCTGGAGCCCTTTTTAAATATTGGGGTTACATTTGCTATCCTCCAGTCTTCAGGTACAATGGATGTTTTTAAAGATAGATTAAAAATTTTTACTAATAGGTCTGAAATTTCATTTTTTAGTTTCTTCAGAACTCTGCGATGTATACCATCCGGTCCAGGTGATTTACTAATCTTCATTTTGTCAATCAGGTCTACCACATCTTCTTGGTTCACCGTGATTTGATTCAGTCCATCTGAATCATTACCCATGAAAACATTCTCCAGTACGGGTTCCTCCCCAACATCCTCTTCAGTAAACACCGAAACAAAGAAATCATTTAATCTGTCCACGATGGCCTTATCTTCTCTACGTGCCCCTTTAACCCCTCAATCATCTAACAGTCCAACTGACTCCCTCACAGGCTTTCTGCTTTGGATATATTTTAAAAAGATTTTACTGTGAGTTTTTGCCTCTATGGCCAACTTCTTTTCAAATTCTCTCTTAGCCTGTCTTATCAATGTCTTACATTTAACTTGCCAATGTTTATGCTTTATCCTATTTTCTTCTGTTGGATCCTTCTTCCAGATTTTGAATGAAGAACTTTTGACTAAAATAGCTTCTTTCACCTCCCCTTTTAACCATGCTGGTAATCGTTTTGCCTTCTTTCCACTTTTCTTAATGTGTGCTTCTAGAATGGTATTTTTTAACAATGACCACGCCTCTTGGGACATTTTTTGCTCTTGTAGCTGCTCCTTTCAGTATTTTTCTAACAATTTTTCTCATTTTATCTCCTTCAAGAGACTGCCACTTTGCTGTATTAACAGCCTCTCCACCTGATTGGCCACCAGCTCAACTTCAGCTCGTTGACCCTGGTCAGACGAACTGCTGTCTTGTGGGCTACCCTCTGGGAGATCAGCACTTGGGTCCTCCTGCTCTTTTTCTTCCAGCTGCTCCTCCTCTGGCTGCTCCTCCTGCTCCTCCTTCTCCAACATGGGCCATCGTTGCACCTCAAGGACTCCCTCTCCCTCTTTACCTGAGGTGTCACGCATGACTTGCAAGCAGCCCTCTAGATGCAGGACCAGCATGCTCCTCAGCAGCCTCCCCTACCAAATGAAATAGCTAAATGTCAAACAATGCCATTCTGTATGTTTTTTTCTTAGATTAATATCCCCACTGGTGTCTAGATGGCCCCAGTACCTACCCCTTCAGACTGGTCTGCAGGCTCAGAGTGGAATTGTGTAGAGGGCTGATAGGGACTATGGGGCTCTATCCCTCCAACCCCCTCCTTCTCTTTGCTATGCTGATGGAGAACCAACATCCTGAGACCACTCCTTAATTACAATGTGTGTACTCTGTTCCCCTTTCACCCTTCATTGATAGGGCTCCTATGTGTAATGTGCTTACCTCGAGACAGGATAGCCACATGAGCCAGGCTGGGTTTTTATGTGTTGTGACAATTGATAAAGCCATGAATTGTAATGGCCAAGACTGAAGAGACATAAGCTCATTGGCTTCCCACAATCCTCCTACCACCTCTGGTGACCATACTAGGGTAGGGGGGGGCAGGTGCAAAAGAGTAAATGAGGGGATGGTCAGGGCAAGTAGGGCCATATAGAAAAGATCGGTGGACATAAATACAATACTGGGGAGGAGGGAGGGATCTTACTCCCAGAGATGAAAGAGCACTGGGCCTGTCCCATTTTGTATTTGCCTTCAGGTACCAGCCTGTGTTGCCTATGGACACATCTCACCCCGGGGGGGGAGTGAATGAAAGTTTCGGAGGGAAAAAGAGTGAGAATGAGGAGAATACCAAGAGAGTTAATGTGGAGGGGGACCTTTCCATGGAGGGCAAGGATTACCAGATCAGAAAGGAGGAGGGAAACTAGAGAGAGGGAGTTCAATTCTATGTAGGTGAAACTACATCTGAAGCCTTCAGCAACTCACAGTTAGGTTTTGCCCTACAGTGCTTATTGTGTTCTACTAGAATTAAAATGGCTGAGGGTTGAGCATTGCAGGAGGCTGGAGGTGAAGGATCACTGGGATTAGTAAGCAGAAAAGTGTTTTGGCATCTATACTGTGTAGGAGTGTATGCATTTAGGAGAGTCGTCATTCTCTGCCCTCTCTGCAGTTGCACTTCCTTAGAGGTTGCAAAGGCCCACATCTAATTTTCTTCTCTCCGTCCTTAAACATTCAATTACAGGTCTTCTCAACATATCACTTCTCTCCACTTAGGGAAGCATAAAGCTACTGGTGTGCTTGATGTCTTCAAAGATCTCCTTGGACATGGATGTGTAGCCTGGTAATATACTGCATGATCTTCTCTTGTTCTCCTTTGGTGTGCAATGAAGATATCTACAGCTAATGCTGTATGAATCCCTCTCTCTCTAGCCACCACACCCAACCCTCTCAACGGTCCTCCTCATTCCCTTTAAATAATTAACTGTAAGACTGTCACACTACCCTGGGACTTAGGCACCACCTACCTGCAGTCCCTGGGCAAAGGTTGGGGATCTGGCCTTCCAGTCCACTCGCTGGCTGGCTAGATTTCTATCCCAAGTTATTTGGGAATTGCTGCGATTTCTCATGGTCTGAATCTTGAGAACCTCCGGGCATTGCTTGGGGAGAGGGCATGGTAACCCTCTCCCTAAGGGAGATAGACAGAGAAAAGACCTGCCCCACTGTGACCTTTCTTGGAAGCAGAGGAATATACTTGCTTAAGGTTACCAGTTTTGTGTATCCAGATAACTTTAAAATCTAACCGGCTATGTTTGAATATTAGTCGGCTACATTTTGAAGTTATCTGGTTTTGAGTGGCCAGATAACTAGCTACTTAGATATCTTTAACAAAAAGCAAAAAATAAATAAGTGGGCTAGCAGTCTATTCACTCCCTTTCCCCAGGATATCATATCAAGGCCCTATTGAGCTGTGCCCACTTCACCTCCTAAATGCTTAAAACATCCTCCACCCCCCCCCCCCCCCCGTCCTGGTATTTTTATTTTTTTGACAACTCTTTATTAAACCGATAGAAGGTATTGGGGGGAAGGGAATGGGAGGGCTGGGGAAGAGAGGAGATGCCACAATTTTTAAATCATTGTAGGGGATTGCCTCAGCAACAGTTATCTTTGCTTGGGTGCAGTGCATATTATTCCACCTTTGGTTCCTGATCCTGCTGTATGTATGTATGTATGTATTTATTTATTTATGGTTTTTTATTTATTTATTTATTTAACGCTTTTATATATCGATGTTAGTGGGGAACATCATACTGGTTTACATTGTAACTAAAGGCTGGAAAGTACAAAAAACAGGGGGGGGGGGGAAGGGAGTTAACAAAAGAGAAAAAGGCAGGCAAAATGCAGGAACTTAGGATATAGCAATAAATAGAGATGTGAATCGGAACCAGGGGTCAGCTGCAGCTCTGCTATGTAGTTTGATTCCTGAACTGGGCTCAGAGGCTGGGGATGCTGTGGAGTTAGCACTCAGAATCTGGTGTGAGGCAGAAGGGTAGGGGTGTGCATTCGGATTGACCGCATTAGTAAAACGCAACTCATATTTTTTTTTTACTTAAAAAATTGATTCGACATAAACGATCGGATTTCCCACATATCGAACATAGATATGTTCGATATGTGGGAAATCGCGATTGTTGAGCCAAAATAAAAATATAAACCCCCTCACCCTCCTTAATCCCCCCCCCGACTTACCACAACTCCCTGGTGATGGAGCGAGGAGTGAGGACGCCATTTCTGCAATCCTTGGCGAGAAGCATGTGACGTCGGCGGCACGTCGAGTGACGCCGGCGTCACGTGATTCCCGGCTCGTTCGCGCCGGACGGCTCGTTCGGCCCAAAAAGAACTTTTGGCCAGCTTGGGGGGGCCTCCTGACCCCCCCAAGCTGGCCAAAAGTTCTTTTTGGGCCGAACGAGCCGTCCGGCGCGAACTCGCCGGGAATCACGTGGCGCCGCGTCACTCAGACGCGACGTCACGTGATTCCCGGCAAGTTCGCGCCGGACGGCTCGTTCGGCCCAAAAAGAACTTTTGGCCAGCTTGAGGGGGTCAGGAGGCCCCCCCAAGCTGGCCAAAAGTTCTTTTTGGGCCGAACGAGCCGTCCGGCGCGAACTTGCCGGGAATCACGTGACGTCGGCGTCACGTGATTCCCGGCTCGTTCACGCCGGATGGCTCGTTCGGCCCAAAAAGAACTTTTGGCCAGCTTGGGGGGGTCAGGAGGCCCCCCCAAGCTGGCCAAAAGTTCTTTTTGGGCCGAACGAGCCGTCCGGCGCGAACGAGCCGGGAATCACGTGACGCCGCGTCACTCGACGTGCCACCGACGTCACATGCTTCTCGCCAAGGATTGCAGAAATGACGTCCTCACTCCTCGCTCGATCACCAGGGAGTTGTGGTAAGTCTGGGGGGGGGGATTAAGGAGGGTGAGGGGGTTTAAATTTTTTTTTTGCACATATGTACATATACCCAACTCATTGGATTTTTTTTATGTCCATATTGGCCGCAAGTGGGACCCCCTTTCGGACATAAAAAATATGAACATAAAATTTTGCTCTGCACATCCCTACAGAAGGGAGTCCGAGCAATTAGGCAAGAGTGAATCTGGCTCAAGAAGGTATTGGCACTGATGACTGGAGCAGACCTTTAGTTTGCAGGATAGTTGCAGGGATGGGGAGTGGGGCAAAATCAGTTGGGCAGGTGTGAATGAAGGCCATCCAGTGCTCCTACCATGTGACAGGGGCCGGCCATCGGCACGGATACCCTGTCACATGGTAAGGGCAAAGGGCCATCGGCACCATTTTTATTAGTGGCAGTGGACAGACCGAGAGCGGGAGATTGCTCCCGTCGCCACCACTTGACCACCAGGTAATTTTAAAACGTTTTTTGGGGGGTCAGGAGGGTGGGGGAGGCTAAGGGGTCAGTCTTAAAGGGTCAGGGTGGGGTTTTTTTTATTGGACCATAGGCGCCATTTTTATTAGTGGTGGCCGACAGCCCAAGAGCGGGCGATCGGTCTCGGGGCTTCCACTGGACCACCAGGTGATTTTAAAACATTTTGGAGGGGTTTGGAAGGGTGGGGGAAGGTAAGGGATTAGTTTTAAAGGGTTGGGATGGGTTTAGGGGTTGTTTTGGTGTGCTGGTTTTCTTGCCCTCCCCCCAAATAACTCCCGTTAGTGGACACAAACTCGATTAACGATTTTTCACGATAAATCGGGGGAATGTCTATTGTATCACACTCTTTAATGATTTTTGACGATTTAAAAAATATCGGACGATATTTTAAATCATCAAAAAATGATTCACATCCCTAGCAATAAATACATCTAACAAAATTTGTGCTAACATGGCATGAAAACTATTTAGCTTTGGTTCCTGCCTGCCTTGCCTAGCCTTTCCTGTCTTGCTAGTCTGTCCTGCCTTATTTATTGGGTCTTGCTCAGCTCAACCTGTTCTATCCTTGACATTCCCATGGTGAAAGGGTCTGGTATAGGTGAAGCTCCAGTCTAATCCTGGTTCAGGGCTCGTTTGCCAGCTACTGGCATGGGCCTAGTAGTTTCGTCTACTAGGCTGAATCAACCACGCCACAGCCCAAGGGTCTACCATCTTTACAAAGGGGATTCCAAACTCTAGGAGAACCTAAATGGTTCTGTATAAAAATGAAAGTCCCTGCATATTTGTGAACTGCTTACATGACTGTATTAATTCATGGATATTACCATAAGAAAATATAATCTTTGTCAACTGATTGCTAAACACCAAGTTCCTCAGTAAACTCTTTCTTGAAACACCATAATCTTGTATTCAGGTGTCTTTTATTTTTAGCCTACAAAAGAGAGAGTCCTTAGCCCCAAAGACCCTGAAACAAGGTTTCCACTAGGGATGTGAATCGTTTTTTGACGATTTAAAACAATTGTCAGATATTTTTTAAATCGTCAAAAATCGTTAGAATTGCGATACAATAGAAATTCCCCCGATTTATCGTGAAAAATCGTAAAATCGGGGGAGGGGGGAGGGGGAGGGGGAAGGTGGGAAAACCGGCACACCAAAACAACCCTAAAACAAATCCCCCACCCTCCTGAACCCACCCAAAATGTTTTAAATTACTTGGTGGTCCAGTGGGGGGGTCCCGGCGCTATATACCACTCTCGGGCCATCAGCTGCGTTAATAAAAATGGCGCCGATGGCCCTTTGCCCTTACCATGTGACAGAGCAAAGGTAGCGCCGGCGCCATTTTGAATTTTGGCAATACGGCCCGCGTGCAGGAGATCGCTCCCGGACCCCCGCTGGACTCCCAGGGATTTTTGGCCAGCTTGGAGGGGCCTCCTGACCCCCACGACTTGCCAAAAGTCCGGCTGGGGTCTGGGAGCAACCTCCTGCTCTCGGGCCATATTGCCAATATTCAAAATGGCACAGACGCTACCTTTGCCCTCACTATGTCATAGGGGCCGATGGTTGGCTGACAGTCGGCCCCTGTGACATAGTGATGGCAAAGGTAGCACCTGCGACATTTTGAATATTGGCAATATGGCCCGAGTGCAGGAGATCGCTCCCGGACCCCCGCCAGACTTTTGGCAAGTCGTGGGGGTCAGGAGGCACCTCCAAGCTGGCCAAAAATCCCTGGGAGTCCAGTGGGGGTCCGGGAGCGATCTCCTGCACTCGGGCCGTATTGCCAATATTCAAAATGGCGCCGGCGCTACCTTTGCCCTCACTATGTCACAGGGACCGACCGTCGGCCCTTATGACATAGTGAGGGCAAAGGTAGCGCCGGCGCCATTTTGAATACTGGCAATACAGCCCGAGTGCAGGAGGTCGCTCCCGGACCCCCGCTGGACTTTTGGCAAGTCTTGTGGGGGTCAGGAGCCCCCCCCCAAGCTGGCCAAAAGTCCCTGGGGGTCCAGTGGGGGTCCGGGAGTGATCTCCTGCACTCGGGCCGTATTGCCATCCAGTGCTCCTACCATGTGACAGGGACTGGCCAATGGCACGGATACCCTGTCACATGGTAAGGGCAAAGGGCCATCATCACCATTTTATTTTAGCGCAGCTGATGGCCTGGGAATGGGAGATCGCTCCCCGTGGCCCCCCTGGACCACCAGGTATGTGTAAAAAGTTTTTTTGGGGGGGTCGGGAGAGTGGGGGAGGCTAGGGGGGGTAATTTTAAAGGGTCAGGGTGGGGTTTTATTTTATCGGCGCGGGCCTCACTTAAAAAAATTAGTGATGTGAATTGGAATCGGAACCGATCCCAATTCACATCTCTTAACGATTAGATTTCCCCCCCCCCCCCCACCCCCAGCCGAACCCGATCATTAAAATGATCGGGCACACGATTCACATCCCTAGTTTCCACCATCCAGAAGAATTCAAGGGATCCCCATGGGTTTCAGCATGACCCTGTAGTTCAGGTGAAGAAAGTGGGGTTACAGAAATAGTATAAATCAAATTACATTTTATGGTTCTCAAAGTAAAACAGTAACTTTACTGAAGAAGTTTTATAGCAATAAAACCATTTACAGCCAAAAATACAACAACTAGGGGACATACCATGAAGTTAGTATGTAGCAAATTCAAAACAAATTGGAAAAAATTATTTTTGTCTCAATGCACAATTAATCTCTGGAAATCATTGCCATAGGATGTGTTAAGGCAGTTAGCATATCTGGGTTTAAAAATGGTTTGGACAAGCTTCTGGATAAATCCAGAAACTATTAACCAAGTAGACTTAGGGAATATTGATTACTTATCACTGCATGACAGAAGCATGGAATCTACTGTTTGAGATCTTGTTAAGATCTTATGACCTGCGTTGGCAACTGTTGGAAACAGGATACTGGCTGGGCTTGATGGACTTTCAGTCTTACCCAGTATAGCAATTCTTATGTTCTTATATTCTAAACCAGGGCTTCCCAAACCTGTCCTGGGACCTCACAGACAATCGGGTTTTCAGGATATCCACTATGAATATGCATGAGATACATTTGCATACCATGGAGACTCTGTATATGCATATTTATCTCATGCATATTCATTATGGATATCCTGAAAACCCCACTGGCTGTCGTGTCCCCAGGACAGGTTTGGCAAGCCCTATTCTAAACTATACAGGTACTGTTCTATATACTTCCAAGGAAATTGCACAGGATGAGGTTACAGTTTTATAAGTTACTGAGTGCACAGTACTCATTAATGTGCCAACCGATTTGAGTAACTTGAAATATTTACCAATGCTTTTGTTTGAAAGATAAATTAGAACTATAAATTATATTTATGAATGAAGGCTCATAGCTCCAGATTCCCAACCTGGTTTTGATTGAGCAGTAAGTAAAAAAGAGCAGACTGAAATCTGCCTCATGAAAAAGAATCATAAACTTTAATTTAATTTGAAGAGACAATTGAACTTATGTAGCAGTAAGCAAACACTTTTCTGCTACTGTGCTACAAAATTAAAATCTATGGACTTGATTTACTAAGCAATTTTCCCATAGCCACAGAAAGGAAGAAAATATTTACTAAATCCAGCCTTATGTTTTGTGGAGCTGGCAAAAGAAGTGGTATACATTGTCTTTTTTAAATTATTGCTATTATTTTCTACATTTCAAATACATTTCCAATACTGATAAGCATATCTTCTGGAGGGCAAATCAGAAAGAAGGAAATAATAAAACACACACAGCTTCCAATATAGTATATCATATTACCCTTCATTAATGGTAACAGAGATCCATGCACAGAAAATAATTTCTTTGTATCATTTTGTTTTGTTTCGTTATCTTTTGGGGTGTTTTGTGTGGGGTTTTTAATTTGATTCTTTTTGATACTTTACAAGTGCAAATGCACTTTTACATGTGTAAAGTCAAGCTGTATCTTAAAGGAACCCTCTTAAAACTCTCCTTATACAAAGAGAGATACATAGTTTGTGTTGGAAGAGTAAATCAGATCACGTGGATGTCATAACAAGTGGTTCAGCACCATCAAACAAAGCTGTTTCTTTTAATATATTGGCTACTTGTTCTTCTATGTAGCTAAAAAACCTGGAGCTCAGATAAAGAACTTGCTAGTAGCAGATTTGGGTCACTCTGAGCTAAATTCATTCTGACACTTAGAATAAGAGTTCTCCAAATCCATAGATATGTCAAAAATTTGAGGGAAAGAAAAGGATGCTATCTCCCAAAGGAAAACTCTTGTTACTCTACATAAGAACATAAGAAAATGCCATACTGGGTCAGACCAAGGGTCCATCAAGCCCAGCATCCTGTTTCCAACAGTGGCCAATCCAGGCCATAAGAAACTGGCAAATACCCAAAACTCTACTTATACAAAAAGGGGCAGATTTTTAATGTTACGCGCACGGGGTACATTTGTGCGCACTACCCGACGTGCACAAATGTGCACCCGATTTTATAACATGCATGCTCTATCACGCGCATTTTATAAAATCCGGGGTCGGCGCACGCAAGGGGGTGCATGCTTGTGCACCTTGCGTGTGCTGAGCCCTAGGGGAGCCCCCGATGGCTTTCCCCATTCCCTCCAAGTCCGCTCCGAAATCGGAGCGGTTTGGAGGGAACTTTTTTTTAGCTTCCCCCCACCTTTCCCTCCCTTCCCCTATCTAATCCACCCCCCAGCCCTACCTAAATCCCCCCCCTACATTGTTTCTACGAGTTTTGCCTGTCTCTAGCAGGTGTAACTTGCGCACACTGGCCAGCTGCCGGCGCGCATGGCCGCTGTGCCGGAGGACTCGGGAACGCCCCCGGACTGCCCCTGGACCACCTCCCTGCCATGGCCCTGCCCCTGGACCGCCCCCAGACCACCGCCATGCCCCGGCCCCGTCCCCAGACCACCGCTTTTTCGAAGCCCCGGGACATACAGGCGTCCCGGGGCTTGCGCGCGCAGGGGTAGGTTTTCAGGGGTTATGCATGTATCTTACGCGCGTAATCCTTTGAAAATCTACCCCAAAGAGAATAGGTAAATAGTGACCAGTCATACTAGGCATTCTGGCTACATTGTCCTTCATTGCTTGATAGAAAATCATCGGTTACAGTATTAAAATCAAACTTTATTTTTTGATGCAAATAAAAAATGAACGTATCTGGATTTATCAAACTCAAAGCCAACAGTATCCACCCAGTGTCTTATCAATCCAATTACTCTGATATGGGTCCATTTTTTTTGGCCTGTGTCAGGGGTTGATCTAAATTCCTTGAAGCAGCGATATAATCCTATATGATTCAAATCCAAACTCATTTAATGATGAAGCTCAAATCCATTGCTACTGTATAGTGGAGCTTATATTAGGAAGCGTAAAACAAAAGCAAAAATATTTTATCTCAAAATGTTAGTATTTAAAATATTGCACAAAGGACACCAAATCACAAAAATGTTATTTACTATGCTGGCAACTTGGCTCCTTTTTGCTCCTGAAATTAACCTGAAATAATCTAATATGGAATGTCATATTTATAGAAATATTGATAATGCTACAATAATAGCCATTGAACTATCAAATTATAGAGTACCACTCGATATCTATTTATTTATTTATTTATTTACTTAACGGCTTTTTTATACCGATATTAGTAGGGACATTATATCGGTTTACATCAAACAATAGATGGAAAATACAAAAAACAGGGAAATGGGGAGGGGGACAACATAATGCTACATATTGCAAAAACTAGAGAAATTAGATAGATGAGCCAGAAAAGAAAACTGGAGAGGTAACAATATTAACGTATTAACTTAGAAGGCCTAAATTAATGGTGATGAGTTGATGTGCATGGACCTAGTCTGGAAAGGCCTGGTGGAAAAGCCAGGTCTTTAGCTTTTTCTTGAATTTGAAGGAGCAAGACTCAAGGCGGAGGTTTGTGGGTAGTGCATTTCAGCAGGTGGGGCGCAATCCCTTGTGGAAGTGAGGCAAGCATTCTTGAGGAATGGGATGTGCAAGGTACTTTTAAGAGTTGCTCTGGTAGGGCGGGTGGAGGGTGTGAACCGGAGGGGCTCATCGAGCCAGCTGGAGTTGTGATTGTAGATGGATTTGTGAATAATGGTGAGGGTCTTGAAGAGGATGCGTGATGGGATAGGGAGCCAGTGGAGGTCTTTGAGGAGGGGTGGGGGGTTATGTGGTCAGATTTGCAGGCATTCTATATCTATATCTAGATTTAAATAATTTGGAGTAGTAGTAGTAGTATAATTACCAGAATCGTTCTCTTAATTTTAAGCAGACTTTACGATCTCCACCTCTTGGACAGACTGGAATATGTTCAGCAATGTCCCATTTGATATCACCAAAAGAATGATTATATTGAAGACAACTGGGCACTAAAGGTGCCTAGATTTTCTTTCTTTCTTTCTTTTTTTTTTTTTTTAGTAGTTTTACAGCTTTTATGTTCAGCCAAGCAAATCTTGATTTACCTTGTTGTACTAGCTATGGAAAATTGTGGACCTGGACAATAAATAAAATGCACCACAATTGTGGAGGAGCAGTCTGTTAGGTCTACTAGATGGATAATATTGTTGGAACCAGATATCTGCCAACTCTGGCCTGTTATGGATTGTGCACAATAAGAACAGTTGCTGCAAAGAATATGTTCAGACAGTGATGGAGGTCCTGTCACAAGGTTACAAGCTGTGATGTGAGCCTGAACCAATCTAGCCAGGAATGCATAATATGACTGGTCACTATTTCCTGTTCCCTCTTTGTATAAGTAGAGTTATATGAGGTTTCCTTTATGAAACAGTGAGCTTCTGGATAAATCCACACATCTATAGGTTTGGTGTATCCTTATTCTAAGGGTCATAATGAATTTAGCTCAGAGTGACCCAAACCTGCTACTAGCAAGTTCCTTACCTGGTTTCCTGGTTTTAAGCTACATGGAAAAACAAGTAGCTACTATATTAAAAGAAACATATTTGATGGCACTGAACCACTTGTTGTGACATCCACATGATCTGATGTACTCTTCCAATATGAATGGCTTATTCAAGCTGAAACATATAGTGCTACTTTGTTACAGTATATTAAGTAATTCATGATACTGAAAGGATTGCAAATTTATAATGAACCTAAAAGTTTTACTGATGATGTCTTTACGAATAAATGGTTAGTGATCCTGAATAAATTCTCATTGGAACTGATGTTTGGATCTGATGTTAATTATTGAAACTACCAAGAAGATCAATGACACGTTGAAGACAGTTGTTGAGACTGCTAAAGTCCAGTTGCAAGTATCAACCACAATTGATCAATATAATAAAGTCCTGTAAGATCATAAATGGGTTATTGAGAAATTTTGCAGTACTGCACAATGGCAAGATTCACAAATTTTGCAACACTGAAGACAATTATAAATCTGGCAAGATTATCCTTGGTAAATTGAAAAAGGCCTCCTAAAAGACAAATGTTTTTTCAGAGCTCATCTGATGAATCATCAGGTTCCGATGAGGGGGTCCTTTGAAAATGGCCAGCAACATTGTTTTGTTTGCTAACCTTTTTTAGAACAAGATCATGAATGGAATTACAGGACATACCAAGGACATCATCCTACATGTTCGGTTCCAGATCAATCTTGCCCCTTCCCCCATTTACAAGATCAACAAGATCTGCAGTAGCTAACCTTTCAGGTGATTCTATTAACACTGCAGCAGTCTGTTTTAAATAAAGCTTTGGTGCAGGATGGATGTCAGTATGAATATTTTCTGATTCAAAAACAAATGAATTCTTTGAAAGACAATTAATTCAAGCAAAACTTTTGTTAAAGACTGTCAAACCACCCCGCGGATACTGAAGCCGATTTTTTAACTTACAGGGGGTAGATTTTCAAAGGGTTACGTATGTAAGATACGTGTGTAACCCCTGAAAACTTACCCCTGCGCGCGCCGAGCCTATTTTGCATAGGCTTGGTGGCATGCGCCAGCCACGGGACGCGCATATGTCCCGGGGCTTTCAAAAATGGGTGGTTTGAGGGCATGGCAGTGGTTTGGAGGTGGGAAGGGGGCAGGGCCGGGGGTGTGTGGCGGTTCGGGGGCAGTCCGGGGCGGGGCCAAATCCTCCGGCACAGTGGCCTGTGCCAGGGGATGGCGAGCCGGCATGCGCAAGTTACGAGGCAGGCGTAACTCAATGAGATAAGATGGGGGGATTTAGGTAAGGCAGGGGGGTGGGTTAGATAGGGGAAGGGAGGGAAAGGTGGGGAGGGGAGCAAAAAAAAAGTTCCCTCCAAGGCTGCTCCGATTTCGGAGCGGACTTGGAGGGAATGGGGAAAGCCATCGGGGTTCCCCATGGGCTCAGCGCACGCAAGGTGCACAAGTGTGCACTCCCTTGCACACGCCGACCCCGGATTTTATAACATGCATGCGGCATGCATGCAATGCCGAGCCTATGCAAAATAGGCTCAGCGCGCGTGGAGAGGGGTTTAAGGGTTACGCGCGTAACCCTTTTAAAATCTGCCCCATATTTTGTATCTTCTTCTGAATTCCATTTTCATTTTTATCCTTATCATGTCTTTTCCTGTCTTTTTATTTTTACTGCTGCATTTTGTCTTTGTTTTTTCACTTTGTATTTGTACATCATGTTAGTCTTTCATTGTGACGGGATGTCAATTATCATTTTCATTGTATATGTACTGATAGTTTTTTTTTGTTTTGATTTATGATTGGCCTAGTTTTTAGTCCCTGTGATTGGTGGGAAGAGGTTATGTGCCTCTCCTTGAATCTGTATTAACCTTGCTTTGTCTAACAGTGCCTTTGTCTCTGCAAATTTTCCATAGCTGCTTGTTTTATGAAATGATGTTGGGGTGCCTTTCTTACTAACCTGGTTCCAACTTTGAATGCATTTCATCACCTTCTCTGAATATCCTTTGACAGGTTTCCCGACCTAGCAGTTTGATTAGATTGTTTGCAGCCTCTGTGATTGGTAAGAAGGGGTCATGTGCTTTTTTGGTGAATTTTTTTTGAATCTGTAATTAACCTTGTTCTCACTGACAGTGCATTTGAACTGAATGGAATAATATGAAAACGTTTACTTTGTATTTACTTTGGCAAGTACGTTTAATTTATGGGGTTATGGTGGTAGCTTTTTCAATGTTTATTTTAGGTAACTTCTTTTGCAATTCTTCAATTTTGTTGTTTCTTCTTTGTTATAAAGTTTTGTCCCTCCAGATGCTTGCATACTATTGTGCGTCCCGGCCGCGCTGGTGCTACAGCCGGCCCTGCTCACCTCGGGCTCCCCTCCAAGAGCTCCATTCCTCTTCCCTTGCCACGGCTGCCAGCTCCTGATGTCCTCGACTCTCTCCTCGGGCCTCTCCAGCTTCCTCCACGCCGCAGGCCTCTCAGCGGAGCTCCCATAGGGGCTTTGCATCTTCGGCGTCCTCGGCCCCACCCCTGGGCTCCCGCGCGACCAACGACTCCACATTTAAAGGGCCAAAGGCGGGAATTTTGGCCCAGACACCTCCCGATAATGTCACCTAGCAGGAGTTCCTCATCTTGGAAATTGGGTCGACTCCTCTGTGTGTAGCTAGTTGTCATCCTGTGTTCCCACTTCCTTGATCCTATGCTTGTTCCAGTGTTCCTGCGTTCCTGAGCTTGTTCCGGTGCTCCTGCATTCCTGTGTTCCCGTGGCCCTTCCTGTGCCCCAGAGTCTGTTCCTGATTCCTGTCCCATGTTCCACTATTCATGTAGTACCTTCTTGGACTGTTACTCGGTACTGACCTTGGCTTGCCTGACCACGCTTGGACTGATATCTGGAACTGACCTCTGCCTGCCATTGATGTTTGGACTGCTGCCTGGAAATGACCCTTGCTCACCACTGACCATGCTCAGACAGATACCTGGAACTGACCCTTGCTTTGGCTGACCATTCTCGGTCGGATACCCTGGCTTTGACCCTTGCACTCCATTTCTCTTTGCTTCTCCCATGACCACCAGGCCTACCAACTCTGATGCTGCTTGTGGCCTACAATGAACTAGACCTCTAGGCGCTGCCTATCCTTTCCAGAGGACCTTCTGTTCCTGCTCTGTACCCATGGCCTCTGGTACTCCTTGTTCCAGTCCAGCTCAATTGTTCATCGACAGCCGCGTACCCTTGCTCATGGTGGGCACACCTCTCCATTACCTCTCTGGGAGACCCTTCGAGGCCCACCTAAGCCCAGGCGGTCCGGGTAACCAAGGGATCAATCTGTGGAAGCCCCGGACTGTTATTGGTGAAGTTCCTGCTAGCCTCTGTCTCTCCACGGGCTCTACCTCCTGGCGGCAGGTGCCCTCTGAGACCTCCCAGAGAGCCGTACCAATCCTGCGCCAGGCCAAGGGTCCACCTCCAGCGCAACAACTATTCATGAAACATATACATGTCGGGTATACAGCTGTTTCTAACCTTCTATATGCTGCCATATTGAGACAAAATAAACTTTTGGGATTTGGACAAATAAATGAGGATTATTTGCATTTTTTCTCCTAACCTACTGGATCAGGATTAAAATCAAGATTTCATTCACTTATTTACCGCCTCACTCTTCCTTTTTGCCAGATTTTTTTTTTAAACCAGAAATGGCACTGCCACGATCTTATGTTAGAGACACTAAACATTTGTTGACTATACTGGAAGCATCACCTCCCGTTTCACAGTCTATGATTTTGGTGACTTTGCATATCTGTTCTTTGTACACAAATATCCCAGAAAATGAAGCTTTGCTAGAGAAATTCTTTTAACTCCATGTGCTTCCTACCTCTTTTATTTTAAGGTTTCATAACTTTTTCCCCATTCTGGAAGAATTTTAACAAGGTACAGCTATGGTGGACATAATGTCTCCCAGTATAGCTAACCTGTACATTAATCAATTTGAAGAGCGCTATCTAATCTATATGTTTCTCTTTTTTATCAGTTTCTGCAAGTTTGGTCCAGATACATCAACATATTTTTTTCTGTGGACATCTACTCAGCAACATCAACATAGTTTCATTATTTGGTTGAATTCCTTGGATTCTCACTTACAATTTATAATGCTGTTTTATTATCTCCATATCCCTTATTTGGATATTTTGAACTTTAAGGAAACTAACAGACTATATATCTTATGCTGCAAGACTATGGAAAGGAACACCTTACTACATTTTATGAGTTTTCACCCCTTTTGCTTAAGATTTAATTTTCCAATTGGTCAAAGTGCTGCAAACATGCTGCATATTCACCATGGCAGGAAGTAAAACAGATAAACATTCACTGAGTTTCTATATATAGGAGAGACAATCTAGGGAGCAGAATGGAGTGGCATAAGAGAGACCAGGAAATGGACGAGATAGTGGCTGAGCTGCTAGCCTAAATGGAAATGGATATGTATGCTGGAGTCCAGGAAAGAGAAAGACATCCTAAATTTAATCTGACACCCAAAGTAAAATTCAAGATGTTAAATCAATGAAACTATAACCTGCATAAATGGACTATCCACTAGGGATGTACATTCATTTAAAATGAACTGCTAAATTTTAACAAATGACTGCATTTGTGTTTCATTCCTGGACCGCCAAAACAAATTAATCCAAGAACAAAATGAGATTTTTTTTTCTTATTTGTTTATGTTTTCCATTCACGTCTATGGTTTTGATGAGCAAACAATAGATGCAGGCGGTATCTAATAGAGATGTGAATCGTGTCCTCGATCGTCTTAACGATCAATTTCGGCTGGGAGGGGGAGGGAATCGTATTGTTGCCATTTGGGTGTGTAAAGTATCGTGAAAATCGTTAAAATCGTGAGCCGGCACACTAAAACCCCCTAAAACCCACCCCCGACCCTTAAAATTAAATCCCCCAGCCTCCCGAACCCCCCCCCAAATACCTTAAATTACCTGGGGGTCCAGCGGCACACTAAAACCCCCTAAAACCCACCCCGACCCTTTAAATTAAATCCCCCACCCCAAATGCCTTAAATTACCTGGGGGTCCGTAGCCTTAAATTACCTCCGTAGCAGCGGTCCGTAGCTAAATCGGGGGAAGGGGGAGAGCAGGAAAAGCGGCACACTAAATCCTGTGGTCTTCAGCCGGCACCATTTTGCAAAATGGCCGCCGCAAAATGGCGGTGGCCATAGACCAAAACGATTCGACGCAGGAGGTCGTTCCGGACCCCCACTGGACTTTTGGCAAGTCTTGTGGGGGTCAGGAGGCCCCCCCAAGCTGGCCAAAAGTTCCTGGGGTTCCAGCGGGCGTCCGGGAGCGATTTCCTGCCGCAAATCGTTTTCCGTACGGAAAATGGCGCCGGCAGGAGATCGACTGCAGGAGGTCATTCAGCGGGGGTCGGAACCCTCGCTGAATGACCGCTGGATGTGTTTTAGTGTGCCGGTTTTCCTGCCCTCCCCCTTCCCCCAATTTGTGATTTTTTGACAATAAATCGGGGGAATTGGTATTGTATCGTGGCCCTAACGATTTTTGACGATTTAAAATATATCGGACGATATTTTAAATCGTCAAAAAACGATTCACATCCCTAGTATCTAACAGGTAACTATAAACTGCCACTCTGCATAGCTGTCTTGCCCCAGATGTACCACCTTGGGTGTCTTTCTCACCTTCTGCCTAGCAAGCATAAGAACATAAGAAATTGCCGGGTCAGACCAAGGGTCCATCAAGCCCAGCATCCTGTTTCCAACAGAGGCCAAACCAGGCCACAAGAACATGTCAAGTACCCAAACACCAAGAAGATCCCATGCTACTGATGCAATTAATAGCAGTGGCTATTCCCTAAGTAAACTTGATTAATAGCAGTTAATGGACTTCTCCTCCAAGAACTTATCCAACTTTTTTTTAACCCAGCTACACTAACTGCACTAACCACATCCTCTGGCAACAAATTCCAGAGCTTTATTGTGCATTGAGTCTATATTTTCCCGGATTTCCCCTGGAGTCCTTTTTAAATATTGGAGTTTCATTGGCCAATCTTCAGGTATAATGGATGATTTTAATGATAGGTTAAAATTTTAACTAATAGATCAGAAATTTCATTTTTTAGTTCCTTCAGTACCCTAGGATGCATACCATCTGGGCCAGGTGATTTGCTATTCTTTAGTTTGTCAATCTAGCCTACTACAGCTTTCAGATTCACATTGATTTGGTTCAGTCTGTCTGACTTATAACCCTTGGAAACCATCTCTCCCCAACATGCACATTAGTAAACATGGAAGCAAAGAATTCATTTAGTCTTTCTGCAATGGCCATATCTTCTTTAAGAACCCCTTTAACCCCTCCACCGTCTAACGGTCCAACTGACTTCCTCACACCTTGGGGGTTTTGCTAACATTCTACTTAGCTGTCATGCACCCAATGTACCACCATGGTGGTATTTCTGGCATTGCCTACCTGCCATGCTCCAGACCTACCACCTTGGGGGTTTTGCATCACTGAGAATCCCTCAGCCATCTAGTTGCCTAAACATTAGTCCTTTTCCAGCAACTCATTCTGAGCCTCCTGAGGACCAATCCAGATCCTTGGGAGCATGGCCTTGTTCCAGGTAACAAATGGTCTAAAGCTGACTCATTTTAAACCAGCCTGTAGCCTTTTCATCAGAGCACCAGAACTTTAGATATCTTATTGAATACAGAAAATATACATATACAGACTATAGCAAAACCCTCAGTCAGGAGGAGGAAAGACAGGCACTGCATAGGAGATATATTTTACAATTTGTGAATGAGGAAAAGGCTCAAGTAGGAACAGAAAATGAATACAATACTAGAAAATCAACAAAGGGAATATGATGTATTCAGCTACAGAATATGGAAAAATCATTCTTAATAAAGCAAATCTCACAAATTAATAGGAAAAACAAACTGATGAATCAGAAGTCAGAACCAGGATATCAAGCAGAGGATGGAAGCACAGGAACTGGAGGACGAGGAGAGGAATGGAGACAGGAACACTGGAACAGGCAGGAACACAGGAACTGGGACACCGGAACAGGACTCAGGAACCAAGGACAGGATCAGGACCTGGACCAGGATCAGGAACAGAATACAGGAACTTGAAGACATTCAGGAACAGCAACTAGCACTCCGAGGAGGTGACCTGTTGCCAAGTCAAAGATCTGGGGACTTAGGCAGGGTTTTAATACCACTCAGTCCTGATGTCATCCATCAGGGCCGGGCCAAAGTTTCCTGCCAAGGCCCCTTTAAGAGGTGGGATATTCTGTGCATGCACGCCTAGGGGGAGACCCGCTGGAAGGAGGTCAGCGGCATTCAGAGCCGCGTGGGAGGCCCACGGCGAACTGGCTCCGGAGCAGAGCTCGCCGCACCGACTAGAGGAGCACCGGTGCCGTGTTGGAGGAGGTAGGGGGAACCAGCCATGGCTTGCTGCGGCCGGGTGCCATAACAATACCCACCCTTACACCCCCTCACAGAAGGACCAGGTTTGTTGGGGTGAGTGCGATGAAAGTGCTGGAGCAAAGACTTATCCAGGATATTTGATGATGGCTCCCAGGAATTTTCCTGAGGACCAAATCCTTCCTAGAAAATCAAATGCTCCCAACATCTATGACTTTGTCACACATACAGAATCTCTTTGACTTGATAGACTGGGTCTTCTTCAGAGATGACCTCCGGAGTCTTGGGTGGCGTGGCATGAAATGAAGAAAGCACCAATGATTTTAACAGGGATACGTGAAAGGAGTTATGTATCCTTAAACTGGTGGGAAGGTGTAAGTGGTAAGACACAGGACCCAGCTGCTCAGTAAGGGAAAATGGTACAATGTATTTAGGAGCAAGCCTCATCGAAGGGACCCGAAGGCAAATGTGGCAGATGCAGAGCCACACCCAATCCCCTGGACTAAACAGCAGAGCCGGGTGACAGTGTTTATCTGACATTCACTTGGCAGTGTTGGCGGCCTTAAGAAGGCTGGAATTGGTGGTGTTCCACAAGTTGTGGAGTTGTTTAGCCATGAGTTGGGCCACTGGTGAAGGCACAGTTAGAGGCAAGGGCAGAAGAGGTCCTGGTTGCTTGCCGAAGACAACCTGGAATGGAAAAGTCCCAGTGACAGATTGCACATGTGTGTTGTGTGAGAATTACGCCCAAGGTAAATACAGTGCCCATATCATCTTGACGGTTCCCAACAAAAGAGCAGATGAAGGTTTTTAAGTCTCGATTGACTCATTCAGGTTTGTCATTCCCCTGAGGATGGAAAGCAGATGTAAAGTCCAATTGCACCTCAAACCTTTTATATAAGGCCCACTAATATTTGGCTGTGAATTGGGATTCACGGTCAGAAGCGATGTGTTGGGGAAGGCCATGGAGATGAAAGAAGTGCTGAGTGAATAGTCATGCCAATTCAGGTGCAGATGGCACTTTAGGTAGAGGAACAAAATGTGCCATCTTTGAGAATCTATCGACCACTACCCATATCACCTAGTTGCTGTGGGAGGAAGGCAAGTCTACCACAAAGTCAGTGGAGATGTGGGTCCATGGTTCTCGGTGAGCTGGAAGAGGCTGCAGGAAACCCCATGGGTGACCGGGCAGTGGCTTCTGTTGGGCATAAGTCGGGCAGGAATTGACATAAGATTGAACATCCTGGGTTATCTGAGGCCATCAATAGTAGGGTGACAAAAGTTATAGAATACGGGCTCTGCCCTGGTGTCCGGCGGTAAGCGAATCATTACCCCCAGGCTAAAACATTCAGTTGAAGGTAGAGTGGAACCACCATCTTCACCTGGGGCACCATGTTGGTAGCTGCCAGGAAGACTGTGGCAGGATCCAGGATGTAGCGCGGTAAGTCTGGAACATCCTCCATCTCATGAAGTCTGGACATGGCATCCGCCCTGGTGTTCTTTATTGCTGATCTGTAGTGTAGTACAAAGTTGAACCAACTGAAGAAGAGAGACCAACGGGCCTGGAGTGGGTTCAAGCACTGGGCCTTGCTGAGATATTCTAGATTTTTATAGTCGGTGTACACTGTGATGGGGTGCTTCCCCCTTCCAACCATTGCCTCCACTCTTTGAATTCCATCTTTATGGCCAGAAGCTCTTTATCTCCAATACTGTAATTCCCCTCTGCTGAGAAGAATTTGTGGGAGAAGAATGAGCATGGCAGCAAGGCTCCTTGAGTGAAGTACTGGCTGAGCACTGCCCCTAACGCAACGTCAGAGGAGTCTACCTCCACAATGAATGGGTGAACAGGATCCTGGTGACGGAGGCAGGGTTCTTGCAGGAAGGCCCGTTTCAGTTCTTCAAAAGCTTGAACGGATTCAGGAGGCCAATTTCAGAATAGGCCTAGGTGATGAACAAAAATACATACATAATAAAAACAATAATAAACACACACTTCAGACAAAAAATGTTTAGTTTCACAGAAACTGGAAAAAGTACTACCAAATAATGGTATCTATGTCCCTAGATCAAGTTATTTATTATTCGCCAGTTGACATTAACGAAAGCTCAAAGCAATTACTCTACTCACATTAAACTCATTTTTCTAATAACCATGTTCTCACATTCTTTTCACTGAAAACTGAATTACACATACTTCAGGCTGTTACATATTATAAGCATGACGGAGTAAAAACACTTTGAATTCTAATTTAAATCTTTTAACATCATCCAAAGACCTCAATTCCACAGGAATGAGATTCCACTGAGTAGGAGCTGCTATGGATGCCAATGTATGGATGCCAATGTATGTCATAAGAGCCCTTCCTGGTTACAGCAGTGAGTGGTGCCATGATGTGAGAGTATCGTGGGATAAAATTTCTATAAAAGTTGGCGAAGCCTAGAAAATGTTGCAGTGAGCGAAGTCCCACAGGTTGAGATCACTCCCAGATACTAGCCAGCTTCTCCGGGTCCATTCAGAAGCCGGAAATGGAAACTGTAAACCACAAGAAGGGCAGGGACTCCTGCTTGAAGAGGTATTTCTCCAATTTAGCATATAGGTGGTGTTCTCTTAGACGCTAGAGAACCTGGCAAACCTCAGCACGATGGGTAGTCAGGTCTATGGAGTAAATTATAGGGATGTGTAGAAGGAAAAAATTTGTTTATAGAAATATAGAAATGATGGCAGAATAAGACCAAATGGCCCATCCAGTCTGCACAGCAAGTTATGCACTTTTTTTTTCCTCTTACTTTTACACTTGGCTCTTAGTACCTTTTAGTTCTATTTCCCTTCCACCCCACCATTAATGTAGAGAGCAGTGTTTGAACTGCATCTAAGTGAATATGTAACTTAGTTAGGGGTAGTAACCGCCGCAATAAGCAAGCTACACCCATGATTTTGTTTACCCAACTATGTAATTCGGTCCTTGTTAGTTGTTGTCTATATATAGATCCTCTTTTCTACATTCCCCCTGCCATTGAAGCAGAGAGCTATGCTGGATATGCGTTGAAAGTGAAGTATCAGACTTTCTCCCCTGCCGTTGAAGCAGAGAGCTATGCTGGATATGCGTTAAAAGTGAAGTATCAGACTTTCTCCCCTGCCGTTGAAGCAGCGAGCTATGCTGGATATGCATTGAAAGTGAAGTATCAGACTTTCTCCCCTGCCATTGAAGCAGAGAGCTATGCTGGATATGCGTTGAAAGTGAAGTATCAGAGAGCGGATGACGTCACCGCGCGGGTCAGACGGCTAAGCTCCGGCGGCTCACCGACCGCTCCTAACATCAGCGCACATCGGCGTCCAGAGGCCTCGGTTTTCGCCCCAAATCGCGAATCGGCATTAGTAAGTGCTGCTATGGCCGCCAAAGGGAAAAAAATTGATTTAAAAAAATTTTCCTTCGCCGCAGGAGCGGCGGAGCTGGAAACGGGCAGCGTGGCCAAAATGGCGGACGGGCCAGGAATCTCTCCCGAGGCGGAAGGGGAGGTGACCCCAGGGTCCCCTGAACGGGGAGACAATGAAGTGCCCTCCCGATCCGAGTTCACAGCGTGGTTTGGGGCGCTGCGAGCTGATATGGCACAGAATAAGAAGGACATGGAGGCAATCATGTCAGGCCTAAAATCGGAGGTAGCTGCGATAGGCCACCGCATGGAGACCTTGGAGGAGGGCCTAGAGGAACAACAGACTTATGGCCAAACTCTTGGAGAGGAACAGCAGAAGCTTTCAGATGCTCAGGACGTTTTATCCAGGCAAGTGGAAGACTTGGAAAATAGATTGAGAAGATCTAATCTAAGATTCAGGGGCATACCAGAGACCCCGGATACGAGTGACTGTATAAAGGTGGTTCAGGAAATCTGTAAGATATTGCTTCATTCCGAGACAGCTCCCGCTGAGGAGCCGCATATTGCTTTGGACAGAGCCCACAGGTCCCTAGGGACCCCAAGGAACAACCAGGTCAGGGATGTCATCGCTTGCTTCCACAATTTCCAGGTGAAAGAGCGGGTGATGACTGCTGCCAGGGCTCAGGGTTCCCTGCAATGGCAGGGGCATCGGATTGAAATATTTCAAGATCTATCCTTCACCACAATTCAAAAGCGGAGAGAGTTTCGGGATGTGGTGCAGGTTCTGCGCGATCAGAATCTGCGCTATCGATGGCTGTTTCCCTTTGGACTGAGTTTTTCCATTAATGGTATCACCTCCAGAGTCCAAAAGGTGGCAGAGGCAGAGGATATACTGCGAGCGGCAGGCCTCCTGACGGACACCCGGAGATCGGCGAGGACGGGCACACTGGAGACGCCACACAGGAGAGACTTTCCAAAGTGGCAACGGGTGCCCAAGGGGGGCAAACGGTTACGACGGAACTCTGAGGACTCTAATGCATCCAAGGGCCCCGGCTGAGGGGCAGGAACTGCGAGGTGGTGGTATCTCCTCGCGGTCTTGAGTTTTTGTGAGGGGCCTCTGACATGCTCGGGGGCACACAGGCCGAGGCCTAATGCCAGGTTTAATTGTTGTATACGTTATAGGTTGATAAGGTGCTGGTGTTTTATATGTGTTTATTCCTGTGAGCGAGCGGACGGTGGGTCAGGGCTTGCTCGGTGATGGCATCGCTCTCCATGATTCAAGCCCACGCATTGAGTGGGCGCACGAGGGGGGTGGGTGGGGGGGGGGAGGGGAGGGGTGGGGGGAGTGGGAACTGCTCGAGCTTTAGCTGTTTTCATGCTGTTATTGCACATGGGGGGGGGGGTTGCTTAGAGATCCTTGGCTGGGCATGGTTGGGAGGTGGGTGTCAATGTTTCTATGTGGGGAGGTGGAAGAGATTTCTATCCTATGACTCATTTAGATGGATAGTCTAAAATTAATTTCTGTGAATACGAAAGGCTTGAATTCGCCTATGAAAAGGAAAACCTTTATTCAGGATATGAAACGGTTACATGCGGATATTGTATTTTGACAGGAAACGCACATGAACAAACAGTATGAAAAGCTGCTGCCTACTAGGGATTTCCCTCATTTTTATCATTCAGCGGCAACAAAAGGGGATAAATATTGTGGGACCGGTATCCTGTTCTCCCAGCATATTACCCCAGAGGTGGGCACGGTCTTAAGGGATGTGGAGGGTCGCTATATACTGCTGAAGGTGAAGCTCTATAACACCCACTACACGCTGGTTAATGTTTATGCGCCCACAGGTGACCAGGCGGATTTCTTTGGAAAATTGTCCCAGTTATTGGGTGACTGGGCGGAGGGGCATTTAATAGTTGGCGGGGACTTCAATCTTACTAGAAACCCTTACCTTGATAACACGGGCTCTAGTCCGGGAGGGAGGCGTAAGGAGAGACAAGCTCTCAAACATTTGATCGCGGATAGGGGCCTTACAGATATTTGGCGACTACTTAATCCCACTGCTAGGAATTACTCCTTTTTTTCAAATCCGCATCAATCATACTCTAGGATTGATTATTTCCTCCTTGATAAAGCGTTGGTAAGTCAGGTCTTGGACGCTGAGATTGGTAGTATCACATGGTCTGACCATGCCCCGGTGTGGCTCTCGCTGAGGCGGTGTGGGGGGGATCAAGGGACTAGATTTTGGCGCCTCAACGAACGTCTACTGGATGATAAGACTTTTGTTGAAAAGATTAATGAGGCCATAAGGGACTTTCTAGCTACTAATGATGATGGGGAGGTGGCCCCAGGTATACTCTGGGAGAGCCTGAAGGTCTACTTACGAGGTTTATTCATTTCTAGGGCGGTTTATGTTAAACGGGACAGTGATAAGAAACGACTACAGCTTCTAGAATCTATCGCCCATCTAGAGCTCCGTCATAAACGGACTCTGGAGGCCCACCTTGCACAAAAGCTTCGGGAGGCACGTAGGGCTCTTCATGATTTAGAGCTGGGATGGGTAGCTCATCAGTTAGAGCTTCTCAAACAACAACATTTTGAATACGGTAATAAGGCGAGTAAGCAACTTGCACGGAAACTAAGGGAAAAGGAGGCAGCCACCCATATCACAAAAATCTGCAACTTGGATGGGCAATACACACACTCGCAAGGGGAAATAGGGAAGAGATTTAATGAGTTTTATCAGGATCTATATAACTCTGACCCAACAATTACCGCTTCAGAGATCGCTCAATACCTGGGGACCGTTAACCTGCCAGCCCTGGACGAGCTTGACAGACAGAGGCTAGACAGGGAGGTGTCACAATTGGAAGCCCTACAGGTTATCAAAGAACTCAAACTGGGCAAGTCCCCGGGACTGGATGGGTACTCTGGGAAGTTCTATAAGGTATTTGGGCCCTTATTGGTATCACCCCTTATCAACATGTTTAATGACTTAAAGGATTCTGGCAGAATCTCCCCACAAGCCAACACTGCGGGCATCACTATCCTGGCTAAACCTGGGAGGGACCATACCCTGTGCGGCTCTTATAGGCCGATATCTCTTATTAATCTTGATCTCAAAATCCTGGCAAAAATCTTGGCCAGACGGCTGGGGAGTGTGGCCCACCTACTGGTAGCTCCAGACCAGTCAGGGTTCATCCCGGGGAGGTTGGCTTCCGATAATGTTCGTAGGGTCGTTGAATTGATTGAACATGTACAAACCCATGATGTCCCTGCCACCCTCTTATCCGTAGATGCCGAAAAGGCTTTCGATAGAGTACACTGGCCATTTTTATTTCAAGTAATGGACAAAATGAGGTTGGGCACGAACTTTCAGTCCTGGGTTTCTAAACTGTATGACCACCCCCATGCCCGCATTAAGATTAATGGAGCATACTCCCCCCCTTTTGAGGTTCGGCGGGGCACTAGGCAGGGTTGCCCCCTGTCTCCCCTGTTATTTGCCTTGACATTGGAACCTCTGGCGGAGACTATTCGTGGTTCGCAGAACATTACCGGCATTTCAGTGGGAGGGGCTGAATACAAAGTATCCTTGTTTGCGGATGATCTTCTTTTTACGGTCACCAATCCTGACACCTCACTATCCGCTTTGGTACAGGAAATTAGATTGTTCGGGAGGGTGTCCGGTTTCAAGATGAACGAGGACAAATCTGAATTGCTGAATATCTCTATGCCCGCCTTATCGTACTCAAAGATAGTTGCCCACCTACCCTTTAAGTCAGCAAAGAAGTGGATAAAATACCTGGGGATTAAGCTTAGCCCGGATTTGCGGCAATTATCTGACTTGAACTATACCCCGCTTGTTCAGTCCATTCAGTCTCTCCTGGACAGATGGGACAGAATGAATCTCTCTTGGGTGGGGCGCATTGCGGCGGTCAAAATGACGATCCTACCCAAATTTTGCTATTTATTCCAGACCTTGCCAGCTAAAGTCCCTCTTCAGGCTCTGACTCTCTGGCAACGGAAGCTATTTCGCTTTGTTTGGAAACGGAGGCCTCCACGGGTGGCTAGGTCAGTTCTATATAAGTCTAAATTGCAGGGGGGACTTAATTTCCCTAATTTATTATGGTACTACACGGCTAACTTATTAGCTGTGATAATCAATTGGCACTGTCATGGTCCGACCAAGCCTTGGATAGTAATAGAGAAGGCGATTGCCGGGTCTCCTCCTTTGACTACTAGGGTCTGGGCACCACATCCAACGAAAGGGGACGGATTAACCACTTTCACCCAGGTGGTGCTGCACACTTGGAAGTCCTGGAAAAGGCAGCTTGTGGGCGACCATGTCATGTACCAAACCACATCGTTCCTGCATAATTCACTGTTTCCCCCGGGGTTGGACACAGCGTTCATTAGGCGATGGCAGCACAAGGGTCTCACTACTTTGGGGCAACTATGGAAGGGTGGTAAACTTATACCTTTCCTCGATTTGCAGGTGCAGTTTCACTTAGACACATCAGACCGTTATACCTACCTGCAGCTTGCACACCTCTTTTCCACTTATAGACTATCACAGCTGTTCTCTCAGGAACAGCCACTTTTTCTGACATTCTGTGGGAACGCCGATCGGGTCACGAGACATGTGTCTAGGATTTATGCTCTATTGAATAGGGGCACGGGTGTGGCTGACACACATCTAGTCCACTGGAACTCTGATCTGGGCGGCATTATGACTGTGAAGTCCTGGGAGACTTGTTACCAGCGCATATCTAGGTGTTCTGTCTCAGCCACTTTGAAAGAGAATGGCTATAAACTTCTATACAGATGGTATCACACGCCGGATAGATTACACAGGATGTCCCTATGCCCGAATGCTAACTGCTGGAGGTTGTGTGGTCAAATAGGCACCTTCTTTCATATGTGGTGGGACTGTCCTAGGGTGGTGTGGGATAGGAGTTCTGCTTTCCAGGCTCGCTGGAAAACCACGTCATGGGAAGAGACACTCCATTGCCATCTCTAACTGGTTTTTCCTTAACACCTACTCTTAGTATAAAGAAAACGTGTTGCTCCGACCGCAGCAAGTTTTAGCAAACAAATTTCCTGTCTATAGCTAACAGGAAGTCTGCAAGGAACATAACCAGGGCACAGCTTTACAGCACTAGTTTATGACCTACTTGCATTTCTGTGGGTTTTCACACCTAGGTAGCTCAGTACCATTGCCTCATGACCAGCTAATGACCTCCCCCCTCCTTGCCTGAAGACTGACCGCTTGCACCTACTGCCCACTTGCACCCACGTAGTAAAAGGTCAGCATAAACATTTATGTGGAAATATTGTAGCAGTAAATATGTGACGTATGTAATGATTTTACAATAAAAAAGGGGCTGCCCAAAAAGCTGGGAGCACGCTTCACCCTGAATCCCGTGTGAGGTGTCTTCATTACCGTTGCTACATGTGGTGAGCCCGACGTGATGTAAGTCTTGATCCAAGGAGTGACCCGAGACGTGACAACTCCCTGCTCATTCGGCTGGACAGAAAGCCTAGATGCGCATCGTACAACAGCAAAACTCGCTCCCACAAACGTAAGTATTTTTCTCTCAGCGAGTTTGCTCCCTACAACAGACCCGTCGTAAGTATTTATTCAGCGAGTTTGTTCCCAAACATTCGTGAGTATGGGAGATAGCATTTCAATTCAGCATAGAAGTCATGCGGAAGAATTGAAAATATTAGTGAAAAATCATTATTTAGTCACCAAGGGAGAAAGGGTACATATCAAATTGGGGGATATGGAAAAATTGATGAAAGAAATAGTCTGTCATTGTCCCTGGTACCCCGAATCAGGAACTCTAACTGTAGAAGATTGGATCCAGATAGGTAATAGTCTGCATACATATCCACGAGCTCCTTTAAAGCAGTTATTGCTCTGGAAAAAATGTACAGAGACTTTAGAACACATCAGGACTAAAAATCTCAAGCCACCACTTTTAGTTCATGCGTCCTTAGACACAGACAGTAAAGAAACAGACAGACTGTCCGTCAGCACAGTTAGTACACACACTCATCCCTTACCAGATTTGCAAAAACCCTCAGGAACAGCAACTTCGCTGTATCCTCAGCTTCCCATGCCAGAACCCATGACGCAGTCCATTCAGACTTCTCAGTTTGATTCAGAAAAACAGCTCCTAGGCACAATTGAACCACAACCTGGCCAGTGTGGTCCAATTTGCAAAGAAAATCTTACAGGAGAAGAATTATTAGAAGGACTTCAAGTCTTTCTCAGTAGAGAAAGGACCAATGAACTAGGGAGGACAGTATATGAATCCATAGAACATCTGGGAACACACACTCACAAGGCACAGTCCCCAACCACGGCTCCCGTGGTTTCCTCTGCGTTCATCTCAGAGAAAAAACCTCAGGAAGCTAAAGACACTGAAATCAGAGAAGTTAGTCTCTCTTCGCCTTACCCTAAAGCTCTTTCACCACCCATAAATTCCCTGTATCCTGAACTGTCACTGCCTCCTGACCTTCCTGAATTGTCACTGATTGAACCTCCTGACCTGTCACCTAACCCTTGCCTCCAATCCATGCCTATTTTCCTTGGGAATAATGAGAAAGACACGGAGAGTAAGGAGGAAGTTGAAAAAGTCACTGTAGCTTCAGATGTCGCTGGTCCTCCAGCAGCACAAGTTGCCAAATTAGAACGTTCATTTTTTTATGTCACCATTTGGGTTGATTCATTTCATGGATGGACGCTTGCCTTAAGCCCACAAAAAAGAGTTTGTCCTCTGGAGGGATCTCTGACAGCATTTGAATTGAATACCGCCCGGAGTGCCGTATGCAGTAAAAATGCTCCCAGGTCTTCCAAGAAATTAGCATATATGACCTTGGGCCAGGCATTCCTAATATTGCAGCAACATTATAATCAAAAAAGGTTCCAACGTGAGAGAAATGATTTAATAAGACAGTACAATGCTCTATTGGAAACCAGAATAAACAAAACATACGTATTTAAAGCACGTTTCCCTACAGGAAATGATAGGGGCCCCTCGCACATCAAAAAAGATTCAATGTATGTTACAACTGTGTTGAAATTTGGCCAAGACACTATAAATTTCATGTGAAATGTTTCCCTTTTCACAAAGTTAAATCGGACCAAAATTAAAATGACCTCGTGATTCTGAACCTTATATTTCATAGCTATTGATTACATTAATAGTGCACAGAATTAGTTTTGTTTAGGATAAAGTAGATTAGGATAAAATCTGACTATTGATTCATTGAATGGAGTTCTCTTTCCTCTGTTTATTTTTCTCTTGAGAAACACACTGTCTTTCTGTTGTTAACTCGTGTGGGGGAGGGAGAACTTTTGAAAATAAAAAAAACTGAACTTAGTACTGCAGTTTATCTCTCTAATTCTGTATTTGTATATATCTCTGATATACTGAATTGAGGTTACTGACAAAGACATTTCCTAGTGTTCAAATTTACGATCAGTGCTGAACGGAAGTAAGTTTTGTGGTGACAGGCACAGCACTGCTTATAGAAGTACTTTTGTCAGTGACTTGTGCGGCGAACGGAAATAAGAAAAAAAAGTTACTTTTGTTTAAACGGAGCATATTCCAGCTCTACTCATTTGATAATTAACTGTTTGATGTTTAAGTTCTAATTATTCTAATTACTTAGTATTGCACATTATACTTCAGCTCAGAATCTTATTGCTTAAATTTATTCTAGGTTAACATCTATAAAGTGATGATAGTGCATCCACTAGGAGGCACTGTGTTATTCTACCAAATGTTACTACCAGATATACCATATTGTTTTTTTGTTATCTTAATAATTCTTTGAATACTAGTTTTATTTCAGGAAACTTCAGTTTTATTTTCTTTTTCTAAATTGTATTCAGAATTCTGAACCTTTATTTTTTGCTCATGGAGGTTGCTACATCTAAACCAATCCCTCCTAAGTCTTTTCTTGCAAATCCAAATTGATTTTATTAAATGGTATAATAGAATTAATTCTCCAAGGTTCACAATGTAACAATTTCACTTTACTCATTGCCTTAATAATTTTTTTGCTGAGTGCTAGATTTTAATATTTTCCAGATTGACAGTCTTCCTGTCATGAGACATGTGAAGATGAACGCTTTACTTTGCAGCTTCTTTTAACAATTTTTTCAAACATTTCTTACACATCCTTTTGATTTTTGATCTTTGATCTAATTTATTTCTGTTACATCTTGCTATGACACTTAAGCTGATGCTTCATTGTTTTTACTCATAAAGTGGAAACACATTATATAAGATTAGTAATAGTAGAATTATAGCCATAATGAAATGTCATTAATTAATCTGAATTTCAGTTTTTTCCCTATATTAGGTACCCGACGCTACAAGAAACACATATCACAATTTAAGCCTTGATGAATGAAAAATTGATACACCTTGCTGTAAGATTGACTATGACATCATTAAATTTTATTAATCTTGCTGCAGCAGTCAGCGCAAAAAGCAGAACTAGCTGCAGTCATTCTACCCTTGCAATTTTTATCAATGCTAATTTAAACATTATTTCTGATAGCCAGTATGTTTGTACTGTTGCTTCTTCTCTTCCTGGAGCATAAACACAAACAAACTGAAAGCGGGAAATGCCATGCCATTGGACTTTGCCATTGGTCTTCCCCCCAAAACACTTTAAAACATCTAAATATATCAACTTCAAATCAGACCACAGTCGCGAATAATCATTATGGGACTAAAGTTAGTCACCCACAACCGTCAGTTTTGTATTGCCTAATACTGTCTGGCATGGTCCCGTTCCCGGGCATGCTACTGTGCTTTCTTTCACAGGTCCAATTTGGGTGCCAATCCCTTGTATGAAGCCGTGGAAAGATGGAAAGGTGTCCGGATCCACAAAACCTGATCCCAAACTTCTCCCTGAGCCTCCACAATCCACAGACGGTCAGAGACCGGACTCCCCGCAAAAAGCAGCCCCTGATGACCTGGAGATAGATCAAAGCCCTATCCCACCAATCTGCACAACTCCTGGAACAGCAAGGCTTTGAGAAAACTCCAGAGAACTTCTTATTAGCTGTCTTTTCTTGCCTGAATGCCAACTCATTAACAATTGTGTTCTGTATACTCATATTTAGCTTCATCTCTCCTGCCATTGCGATGTCTGAACAAGACCTATTGACAATCCAATATGTACATTACCGATGCACAGACTTTATCACAACTATTGAACAAACAGATTGCTGGGTTTGCATACACATGCCAACCCATTCCAGAGAAGGACTAGTGATGCATGCAGTTCTTTTTAACCTATCAGGATGGACTACTTACCCATGGACTTACCAATGGGTCCTTTATAAATTCACCAGTCAATTACACAGTAATGTATTTGAATAGTAGGGTACAAATTAATGCTGTTTTTGTTGGAATATAATAATTACAGTATCACAGGGCTCAGGGTAAGGGAAATACTCATATTGCAATCAAACCTTCATTCTGCACCACATCATATCTAGAAAATACTCCTTCCCTAATGCAACCATCACTGACCACATGCACAATTTCACAAACATCTCCTGGCTCCAAGTCTCAGAAAGACTATTCTCATTGCTGTATATATATATATATATCAGATTATAAAGCAAATCTTACACATACCATAGAGCAGATGGAGACCATGATTGCTGAGGCTCCGCTCTCAAAGGAGCCAACACTGATATCCTCCTGGGACTGGCTATGGTCCTGGTTTCCTAATATCGGTGGTATCACACGACTCCTTCCTGTTGCATTCCTGATAAAAGGTTTCCTTCTTTGTTTGGCTTGCTGCCTTCAGTGCATACCCCATCTCGTATCCATTCTAAAACCCCAATCTCGGCCTGGATACAGAGACGTTCTGTATGCTGCCTAAAAATAAAAAAGGAAAGACGAGATGTGGGATAGGAGTTCTGCTTTCCAGGCTCGCTGGAAAACCACGTCATGGGAAGAGACACTCCATTGCCATCTCTAACTGGTTTTTCCTTAACACCTACTCTTAGTATAAAAAAAACGTGTTGCTCCGACCGCAGCAAGTTTTAGCAAACAAATTTCCTGTCTATAGCTAACAGGAAGTCTGCAAGGAACATAACCAGGGCACAGCTTTACAGCACTAGTTTATGACCTACTTGCATTTCTGTGGGTTTTCACACCTAGGTAGCTCAGTACCATTGCCTCATGACCAGCTAATGACCTCCCCCCTCCTTGCCTGAAGACTGACCGCTTGCACCTACTGCCCACTTGCACCCACGTAGTAAAAGGTCAGCATAAACATTTATGTGGAAATATTGTAGCAGTAAATATGTGACGTATGTAATGATTTTACAATAAAAAAGGGGCTGCCCAAAAAGCTGGGAGCACGCTTCACCCTGAATCCCGTGTGAGGTGTCTTCATTACCGTTGCTACAGGGTGGCACTGACATGGGCGCATATCCATGATTATATCAGGAACACCTTAAACATTCAAATTACTCTAACTCCCCAGTTCTGTTTACTGCAGGTGGACTCCGAAGAAGGCAGCACTTGGGAGAGAGCTTTGGTGACACAGGTGGCTTTAGCTACCAGATGTGAAATAGCGCTAAGGTGGAAGAGAGCCGAGACTCCTTCCCTACGTGATGTTCTGGACAGATTAGATAAAGTATATCTTATGTGCCGCCTGACCGCTATTAGGCATGATCAGCTTCCTAAATTCCAAAAAGTGTGGGCGCCCTACGGTAAGGGGATCCTTAAGGAGTGACTTTCCGGAAGCTTGGCTATTGTAGTGATGGCGGCTCTCGGTACCACTGACACCACTCACGGGGAGACTTGTTCTCCTCCTTCCTCTGACTTTCTAGGTACTCAACCATGTTTCTCATCTAGGCTCCCCTTACTCCTGGTGCAAAGGATTGGGAAGGCTCATAGGCAGGGCGGGAGGGGAGGGGGGTTCAGGGGGGCTGCGGCTCGGAGGGGAAATAACTTAGATGCATTCATTCGGAGTTTTCATAGTTTTATTGTCAAATTGTATACCACTTAGTTTGTACATTATAGTGTTGATATATTCTATTGTTGTACATTGTTCATCTTATGCCACACAGCGTGTTGACAGTGTGGCCACTGACCGGAGGCTAACATTTCCCCCTTTTTACATGGCGATTCGTGCTAGGATATGTATACCCTTTGGGTTTTCAGTTTCTATGATAGCCTGTGGAGGCACATATTATGTTGTACCTAAGGCATTTCGTAATGTAAGCTATTTTGTACACTGTTATCTTCTGTATCATGAAGAGATGTTTTCACTTTGGATGCGATTTGGTCCTAATAAAAATACAAATTACAAAAAAAAAAGAAAGTGAAGTATCAAACTTTCTCCCCTGCCGTTGAAGCAGAAAGCTATGCTGTATATGCGTTGAAAGTGAAGTATCAGACTTTCTCCCCTGCCGTTGAAGCAGAGAGCTATGCTGGCTATGCTTTGTTTTGTTTCATATTTTTGTTTCGTGGGACAACAATTCATTTCATTAGTTTCAAAGGGGGAAAAAACAATTTGTTTATAGTTTCATTCGTTTGGCATTAAAGTCAATGGCGGAAGTATTTGCAGCCTATTTTTGGCTGCAGAATTGGGGTTTTATTATCAATTCTGATGAAACGTCTGGGGATCAATCACCAGAAAGAGAAGAGAGCTCTAAGGTACTTAGACTGTGGCAAAGTGGCATCAAAGTGGCATAAATAGCCTAAGACACTGTAAAGGGACAAAGAGGTACCAGGAGTGGCAAGAGTACTTTAACAGAGGTACAAAGCATCAGCGAGAGTGTCAAAAACACACCACAGCTTCAAAAGAGAGCACCGATAACAGATGCATGAACCCTTGAAGGCAGCATGACAGGCAAAGTAGAAAGGCAAGTGACATCAACATCCTACAGCACAATGAAGGGGGAATACAGCAAGCAGAAAGAGTGTCAAAAAAAACCACAAGGTGCCGATAAAGGGACAAAGCAGCAGAAAGACTAGCACCAACACATTGAGGAACCATGATAGTGGCAAGAACACCACAAGCAGTAGAGTGAGTCATCTGGTGTATGGCAGCAAGGCAGAGTGGCAGTAAGTTGATAGGGGCAAGACAGGATGGCAGAGCTGAGGTAGTCGGGTCCCTGTGGTTTTGATAGGGGCAAGGCAGGCTGGCAGAGCTGAGGTAGTCGGGTCGCTGTGGTATTGATAGGGTCAAGACAGGCTGGCAGAGCTGAGGTAGTCAGGTTGCTGTGGTGTTGATAGGGGAAAGACAAGGAGGCAAGACAAGACAAGGCTCAGCCCGTGGATGGTGTTAGGCCGATAGTAGTGGACCCCGGTGCGCCAGAACCAGGTCTTCTTGGAGTCGGGTTGTTTGTGAATGCAGCCAAAAGTGGGTGGTAAACTCCATCTAAGGCTAAATAATGGCACGAGACCAATAGTCAAAAAGTAGTTCAATAAAAAAAAAAGTGCAGTAAAAAAATGCCTGGCTGCCTGACAAGCACAGCAGCAAAAAAGAACAAATATCTTTTTCAGCAATTGAAAATTAAGTGTAGCAAACTAGCAATAGCAATTGAATAAAGATTTGAGACACTCTGAGAGAGCTCAAACAGCAAACATGCTTCTCAGAGAGAACCCAAGAAGAGGGGAGCATGGTGAAGGGGGAACGGGGACGGGGCCCCCCTGCATGCAGTGTGACTGTCAACCGTGGCATATTGTCCACCCGACCCATCTTGAAACACGGACTAAGGAGTCCAACACATGTGCTAGGACCTGTAACATGATGAACTACGCCTGGGTGGGGAGGAGCTGCTGCGGGTGCAGATCTTGGTGGTAGTAGCAAATATTCAAACAAGAGCCCCAGGGAGAGTTCCCTTTCCTTTGTGCAGAAAAGGGCTCCCTAGAATGGGTTTGCCCCTTGAGTGTTGTGGTTCTATTGGCATCTAGTGAGCTCTCGCTGGTCTTTTAAAATCTGGTGGATGTAGCAGATATTCAAATGAGAATTTTGAAGGCCGAGGCAGAGGAGGTTTCCTTGTGAACAGTGGTTCAACATGTGTCAGCGGGTGTTAAGAGAAAGGCGACACCCGGGGAGAGTTCCCTTTCCTTTGCACAGGAAAGGGCTCCCTGGAATGGGTTCACCCCAGAGTGGGGACCCAAGCCTTCAAAGTGTGGCAAAGTGGGGAAGGTTTCCATGTGAACAGCAGTTCAACATTGTTATGGTTTTGAGGTGTTTGGGTGGATTCTTGGGTACGGCAGTGATGGTCACTCCCACGGGGAGGAGCTCCATGAGGAACATCAGTACTGGGCTAGACTAAGTACCCACAAACACAGAAGATAGTCTTTTATTATACAGCTTGAAGTTACCTGCACAGACCCACCCAATAATAAGGTGCAGTCTGTTAAAACTGCCCACTGCCCACTGAAGCCCAGTGCACAGAGAGACTAAGTGACTTGAATTAAAAAAAAAACTCAGTTTAATAAAGCTGGAATTTTTGCCACTCCAGAAAAATGGATGAAAATAATATATCTCTCCCAGCCAGCCACAACACCCTAATGGTGAGTGCTAGCTGCTTCTCTACCTAAAACAGCGTCTCAGTCAGATCACCTAAATAAACACAGCTTGAAAGATACAGAACTAGCTAGCCTATCTCTCAGTACAGTCTCCTCTTATACCAAGCCCACCTCCCCACAGCATCGATGGAAATAAAATGCGTGTTTTTCCTCGTGCTCATCTTTATATAGTGCTGGCTGATCAGTAAAATCAACAGAGAACACTGAATGACAGCACGATTGGCTGCATTCAATGTGTGTCACAAAATTTCAGGGTGGATACCCTGCATTCCGGTATCCATGCCGACCTGTCTGACCCTTTCCTGTGAGTCACTGTTGACTCACAGGAAAGGGTCAGACAGGTCGGCATGGATACCGGAATGTAGGGCATGGGTACTGTCATTTTATGAAAATCATAGGTAGCTAGTAGCTAATGGGGGCGAAGAAAAGCACGCGCTGTGGGGCGCACTGAATTAAACGGATAATAAGTTAAATACGTGGGGAGTCGCAATGCGTTTCGCCTCCCCACATATTTAACGAATATGACAAGATACGTTGCAGATTGCCAATACGGTGAAAATGAATGCACACCCCTACTATTTTCTGCCCATGCCCGCTGACATACGTGGGCATGACCAAACATCAAGTCAAAACTCGTTTGATAGAACATAAGTGTTGTTTAAACACAGACAGGCAAGAAGAACCCTTAGTTGCACATTTTAAAAACTTTGGACATGAATTTACAGACATCAAATGGACAGTACTGGAGATTGTTAATCAGCACTGGCGAGGAGGAAATTGTGTGAAAAAATTAAGGTAATGTGAACAAAAATGGATTTTTCAATTAAAATCAGTAGCTCCTGGTGGACTGAACAAAGAGATAGAATGGTTCCATTTTATGTGATTTCCTGATGAAATCAGGGGTTGATCTGGTGTCAGGTGAATTCAGAGCACTCAATATAAAATCAGACCTGGTCCCAGCCGCTCATCTGCCAAATGCTGAGACAGAGAAATGGCGCTGGGTCTGGTAAGTGCTTTAAAGCCACATTGTCCTAACTGTGGAAAATGCATCATGTTGAAAAAATGTTTAAAAAATACTAGCAAAGGTTAAAAATGCTGGAATTGATTAAAAAAAAACATTATAAAGATGATCTAACAAAAAGTGCTTTAACTTTGCAGAATACTGTGAGGGACCTTTAATCCGTTCAGAAGCCTTTAGCAGCAACCAGTGATGTAAAGATGTGAAGAACACTGGAGAAAGCCGGTTCAAATCCATTCTTGAGTTATGCGGGGAGAGCCGGACAAAGAGAGTCAGCTTAATCTACTTCTCTGAACCAGCGAACCGCGCGTGTTGGACCTCTGACTCCCACACCAACTCAAGGGAAGTTATATCTCCTATATTTTAAGCAAAAATTCTTTAAAAAAAAACAAAAAAATGAAGTATAAATTCTGAACTGTTTGGACCAATGATTAAAGAAGACTCATCAAAGTGGACAAATGCAAGTATTAATTTGAATGCACAGTGGGTGGTATGATGGTCCCTAATTTAATTCAATATAGATATTTCTACATTGAGTAAAAATTATTACAGCATTAGCAAACTAAAAGTGTATGATACCACGTCACCAATTTATGGTAATTGAAGTCTCCCATTATTACCGCACCACCAATTTGGTTAGCTTCCCTAATTTCTCTTAGCATTTCACTGTCAGTCTCACCATCTTGACCAGATGGACGGTAGTATACTCCTATCACTATAGTCTTCCCCGACACACATGGGATTTCTACCCATAAGGATTCAATTGTGCATTTAGTCTCATGCAGGATGTTTATCCTGTTGGACTCTATGCCATCCTGGACATAAAGCGCCTCACCGCCTCCCGGGTGCTCCTCTCTGTCGTTGATATAATTTGTACCCCGGTATAGCACTGTCCCATTGGTTGTCCTCCTTCCACCATGTCTCTGAGATGCCAATTAAGTCTATGTCATCATTCACTGCTATACATTCTAATTCTCCCATCTTACTTCTTAGACTTCTGGCATTAGCATACAAACATTTCAAAGTTCGTTTTTTGTTTGTATTTTCATTCTGCTTTTTAATTGATAGGGATAAGTTAGAATTTTTTAGCTCAGTTGAGTTTTTAGTTACAAGCACTTGGACTACTTTTCTTATTATTGGAACCTCACTGTCAGGATACCCTAATTCTAATGCATCATTAGTATCCTTTGAAGATACCTGTCTCCGAACCATGCGCTGCTGAGCGACTGTCGGCTTTCCCCTCTTTTCTAGTTTAAAATCTGCTCTATCTCCTTTTTAAAGGTTAGCGCCAGCAGTCTGGTTCCACCCTTGTTAAGGTGGAGCCCATCCCTTCTGAAGAGACTCCCCCTTCCACAAAAGGTTCCCCAGTTCCTAACAAAACTGAATCCCTCTTCCTTGCACCATCGTCTCATCCACGCATTGAGACTCTGGAGCTCTGCCTGCCTCTGGTGACCTGCGCGTGGAACAGGGATCATTTCAGAGAATGCTACCCTGGAGGTTCTGAATTTAAGCTTTCTACCTAAGAGCCTAAATTTGGCTTCCAGAACCTCCCTCCCACATTTTCCTATGTCGTTGGTGCCCACATGTACCACGACAACCGGCTCCTCCCTAGCACTGTCTAAAATCCTATCTAGGTGATGCGTGAAGTCCACCACCTTCGCACCAGGTAGGCATGTTACCAGGCGATCCTCATGCCCACCAGCCACCCAGCTATCTACATTCCTAATAATTGAATCACCAACCAGGACAACCGACCTAACCCTTCCCTCCTGGGCAGTAGGCCTTGAGGAGATATCCTCAGTGCGAAAGGACAATGCATCACCTGGAGAGCAGGTCCTTGCCACAGGATCCTTTTCTGATGCACCAGGTTGATGCTCTCCAATCATGAGACCTTCTTCCTCCAAGGCAGCACCAGGGCTGCCAGTCTGAAGTTGGGACTTGGCTACTATGTCCCTGACATGGTAGCCAAGTCCCAACTTGGCTACTATGTCAGGGACTATGACTGATTATGTCCCTGCTTCAACGGCAGGGGAGAAAGACCGATACTTCACGCATATCCAGCATAGCTCTCTGCTTCAACGGCAGGGGGAATGAAGAAAAGTGGATCTATATACAGACAACCAACAAGGACTGAATTACATAGTCCGGGTAAACAAATAAGCATGGTTGTAGCTTGCTTATTGTGGCGGTTACTACCCTAACTAATTAAGCTAGATATTTCACTTAGATGCGGTTCCAACTCTGCTCTCTGCATTAATGGTGGGGGTAGAAGGGAAATATAACCAAAAGGTTACTAAGAACCAAGAGAAACAGATAAGTATGAGAAAAAAAATGTGCAAAGCTTGCTGGGCAGACTGGATGGGCCGTTTGGCCTTCTTCTGCAGTCATTTCTATGTTTCTATGTTTCTATGAATGTCTCATCTATATACCTCTCTGTATGCCTCAGCTCCTCCAGGTCTGCCACTCTAGCCTCCAGAGATCGGACTCGTTCTCTGAAAGCCAGGAACTCTTTGCATCGCATGCACATGTACAACTTCTCACCGGCGGGTAAAAAAAATCATACATGTGACACTCGATACAAAAGACTGGGAAGACCCCATCTTGCTGCTGGGCTGCTGCCTTCATCTCAACTTTATTCAGTTCCTAGTTAAGTTTTAGTTTTCTATGGGAGTAGGAGTGTATCTAATTAATGTCCTTTAAATGTATTAGTGAATTCACTATATGTCTGGTAAGGGCCTACAAGGGACTGATCAAACTCTCAATAAAGTGTTTTTTGTTTTCTTTTTGTGAAAGTGGTACCTGCCTATAAATTAAAGGATGAGCTAGGGGTGGGTGGGTGAGGGGAGGGAGGGTTGGGACATACAAACAGTCTAACTTGTTTATTTGCTGCCTTACTGATTATTAAAAGGACAAACACACTAAATAATATTCTCAAATAGTTAACTTTGCCTCAATACTTAAAAAAAAGACAATGTCCCAAGCAAAAACATACTGATTCCTTTCAGCCACCAGCAAGGTGATCCTCTCCTCTCAGTGCTCCCACTGTAACTAGTCTCTCACGGGTAATCTCCGAAGTTACATTTTTCAATTCTTTAACATCTTCCTCAAATGACTGAATGACGGTGCATTGATCCAATAGAATGCATTGGTGACCCTGTGCCACTGTATCTAATTTTAAGGAAACATTTTGCAATCTTAAAGTTTTGTCCTGAAAGTCATTAGACAGTCCTGCCATAAGATCCCATAGGGATTCTATGGTAACAGTTGCTGGTTTGACTATTCCAACCGGGTTTGGACTCACCCTCACGGTTCCAGGTTCATGTTCTTCTCTCCTTTAGCAACCAGTCCCCAGTACCAACAACTCCTCCACTAGGTAGGGTCAAACTCTGGTCCGGGGTAGAAGTCCTGGCCTGCTCCTGTTCTCCGCCGCAAGCTCCATCCATCTGGTAAGGATCTATGGAGACACCTCTGTTCCCTCAAAAGTTTGCGACTAGTCTCATGGGGGAAGCTAATAGCAGCTGCCAGGGATCAGGGGGACTCAGGTGATCTCCCCCGGTGAAAGAGATGTTCCTCTCACATCCCCGCCAATGGGGATTGCCAGCTCTGCTACTGTCATGGGAATTGCAAATTCCCATCAATCGCTGCTGTAGGGGAAGCTGGGCTCAAGCGGAAACACCCTTAACTTCCCTTTCCATTTGTGTGGCATATTAACCTCTTCAAGCAGGAAAAAAACAGTTAAGCAGCGCGACACACCCAGAGCTAGCTGCTTCCAAATCGCCATCTTGGATCCACCCCCATAATAACCATTATTGTAGCTATGACTGATTTTCCAACTTATCCTATTGCAAGGGAAGCAGTAAATGATTAGTGCATAGTTTTAGGTATTTAGAGCTCACATATATATATATATATATATATATATATATATATATATATATATATGTTTTTTTTAAACTGTGAAAATTCTAAATAATTGTGAGAACAAGTCTATCCAGAGCTGTTTCTACTTATGAGATTAGGGGAAAATGCTAAATCCACTATATTGGAGTGTTGTATAAACTTGTACTCTGTTTTATTTTTCCTACTAAAATTTGTTCTTAGAAATCAAGATCACCATCTAGTGGTAACAAAGAATAATGCCTTCTGACTGTTGAAAACATCAGCTAATCCATGCTGTGTATGGCTAGTTGCAGTTATCCACAGTTTCCAAATATACATATAAATTGATTTATCATGGGATATCCATTAAAATTTATGTGGATTGTTAACTTATTTATGCCATTTAAAATTTCATTTGGAAAACTTTGACAGACAATTCTTTAAATCTATGCAGTATGATTTCTAGCATTGTTTTGATATTCTATTTTGTTCACAAAAGATTAAGGCACGCAAAGAAAGAAAAGCCAGAAAACATACATTTATTGAGTTAAATGTAAAAAAAAATGCTATCTGAGAAACTTGAAATGGAAAAACACATAACAGTCTCATACACCACTGCCTTTATAACCTTTTGTTCTTATTTTGCAAGAATTGGAAGTCTGCAAAATATCTGAATCATGTACCAATATATATCTCCAATATGTAATGAATAGAAATGTGTGAACTGCTTCATCAAACCAAAAAATACCAACGATGTGGATAATAACCAAATACTTTTATAAAACCCACATTATACAATTCGTAATGAAAAAGATTTTTTAATAAAGTTATTTCCAAAAATTGTGTTGAAGAAAACCTCTTGAATGTTTCAAAAAATTGTTTAAGTGAGAACAGTGGTAGTTTCATATAATATAGTGATGTACAGGTATCATCCAGCATACCCACATTACCCACATATTACCCACAATCTTTTTCATTACGAATTGTATAACGTGGGTTTTCTAAGAGTATTTGGTTATTATTTATTTATTTATTTGTTTATTTATTTAAATTTCTGTACCGATATTAGTGGGGACATCATATCAGTTTACATCAAAAACATAAAGGTTGGAAATTACATAAAACAGGGGGTGGGGGGGGGAAGGAACTATAAAACGCAGAATAGGAAGTACATAGGAACAGGCTACTCAGAGAGTGGCACAACAGTTCAAACTAAGCAAAAACTTTGTGGAAAACAAAGAGAACTTTATACAATATTCGTGTTGGGCAAAGGGGAAAATTTATATCAAGGTGAGTAGGGATAATGTTCTTGATGGGCATGTTGAATGGTGATGGGAAGAATTAATCTTGGTAGGCGTGTGAGAAAAGCCAGGTTTTTAGATTAGCTCTAAATTTGGAGCTGCAGGTCTCGAGCCTGAGGTTGGGAGGTAACGAGTTCCAGAGGGTGGGTCCAGCAATAGATAGGGCTCGTTCCCTTGTAGAGGTGAGGTGTGCTATTTTAAGTGAGGGAACATGGAGGGTTCCATTGTTGGAGGCTCTGGTGGATTTGTTAGATCGTAGGGGGCAGAAAGAATCGACAAGCCAATTTGAGTTGTGTGTATGTATCGCTTTGTGGGTCAGGGTAAGGGTTTTGAATAGGATGAGAGAGGGGATAGGATGCCAGTGCAGATTCTTGAGGAGGGGTGGTACATCTGTGGTATTTTTGGTTGTTTTGGTTTGTTATATATTTTTGCCACTAATTGAATTGATTATCATTGTTAAAGCGATCACCATGGAGATCTGATGTAACGTTCAGTTATACCTCTGACCAAGTTGCAGACATCAAGAAGGAGACATCTTTATTTTCTGAATCTCAACCATCAAATGAGTCACATTATTGGGATGAATATTTGTGGTTGAATAAGAAGTTAATTAGATCTGAATTGCATGGGGTTACATTAATTAAGTACATCAAGCAAGAGATTATACCTAGGGGTTTATGGGTACAAAAGGCACCCATGTTATTCTCTAGGGATGTGCATTTGTTTTCAATAAATGTGTCATCCACAACAAATAGGTCCCTATTCGTTTGATTCGGGGATCCGTGAAACGCATGGCGATCCCCCACAAATGAAACATTTCATATTAGTTTCATTCATTTGGTTCACAGTGCTTTCTTAGCAACCTTTTGAAATAGGAGAAGGCCATGTGGGATTATCCATAGAAATAACCAGCCCTTTCCTGTGAGTCATAAGTGACCTCACAGCCCTGTAATAGAGTGGGTCAGACAGGTTGGCAAGGAGACCAGAATGCCAACGTATCAGAGCAAAGCATTTTTCTAATTCAGCCAATCGCAGCTCTCCATGCTCTCCTGCTGATCCTCCAATGCTGATCCTGCTGTATTTCTACCTTAGGCAAGCATAGCACGCAGTAGAGGTGTGCATCCATTTTCCACGTATTTGTAATCTGCAACTTAATTTGTCCTATCTGTTAAATACGTGGGGAGGCGAAACGCATTACGACTCCCCACGTATTTAACAGATTTCTGTTTATTCGGCCTCCTAAATAAAAATTTAAACGGCGCCGATTGCCTTTGCCCTCACTATGTCACACATAGTGAGGGCAAAGGCGATCGGCGCCATTTTGAGATACAAAGTGATCGCATCTTGAGATGCAAAGTGATCGTGTCTCAAAATGGTGCCGATCGCCTTTGCCCTCACTATGTGTGACATAGTGAGGGCAAAGGCTATCGGCGCCATTTTGAGTATTGGCATCAGACGGCCGGCGTGCAGGAGGTTGCTCCCAGACCCCCGCTGGACTTTTGGCAAGTCTTGTGGGGGTCAGGAGGCCACCCCAAGCTGGCCAAAAGTCCCTGTGGGTCCAACGGGGGTCCCGGAGCAACCTCTTGCACGCCGGCCGTCCGATGCCAGGACTCAAAATGGCGCCAATAGCCTTTGCCCATACTATGTCACAGGGGCTATCGGTGCCATTGGTCAGCTCCTGTCACATGGTAGGAGCACAAGATGGTGCCAGTGACCATGTGACAGGGGCTGACCAATGGCACCGGTAGCCCCTGTGACACAGGCTATCTGCGCCATGATGAAACCGGCAAACGAGGGTGTGAGAATGCAGGGATGGCTTCTGAATTCCCCGCTAGACCACCAGGGAGTTTTGGTAAGTCTTGGGGGGGTCAGGAGGGTGGAAGGTTGTAGTTAATTTTAATTTTAGCCGGGACACGAATTTAACTCGCCGTATTAACGCATCGGGGCGCCATACGGCCGAATGTAACGCATTTGCACCCCGATGAATCCGAATCACGAATGCACCGAAAACTTTTTGGCTGCACATCCCTAGCACGCAGTACACTTTCTTCTTGGCTTCTGTCTGAGAAGGTTGTTGCTTTTTTAGCTCTCTCCGAGTGTCTCAAATCGTTATTCAATTGCTATGGCTACTTTGCTAGTTTGCTACAGTTAATTTTCCATTGCTGAAAAAGATATTTGTTCTTTTTTGCTTTTATGCCTGCAGGCAAGCAGGCATTTTTTACTTCACTTTTTTTTTTATTCAATTCAGACTGTCTCTCTGTGTCTACCACTGAGTCAAGCTGCCAGCAGTGGCATTTTGCTGCTGATCTTACCCCCCTGGGTCAGGGTTTGGGGGGTGTGGGTGGGAGATAGTGTGAGTGTTGCAGTGGCTGTCTGAAAGTTGGTATTTTCAAACAACAAGCAGCATCACTGTAGGAATTGGGCTTTGCTCAGGCTTCCAGTGTTTTTTCTGCAGTTTCATTTTTTGTGCACACAGAGCAGTCTCAGTTGTAGAGTACAGCAAGACACTGCACTGTGTGTCTCTATGTGTGTGTAGTTCTCCACACTCACATATATTGGTACAAAGGTGTTCAATGACCAATAAAGAAATAATCCTTTTAATTGGAATCCCTATTTGTTGACTATCAGCCTAGTGCTGGTATTTAGCCTTAGATGGAATTTACCACCCACTTTTGGCTGCATTCACAAACAACCCAACTCCAAAAAGACCTTGTTCTGGCACGCCAGTGGCCACTACTACCAGCCTAACACCATCCGCGGGCTGAGCCTCATCATGTCTTGCCTCCTTGTCTTTCCCCTGTCAACACCACAGGGACCAGACTACCTCAGCTTTGCCAGCCTGTCTTGCCCCTATCAAAACCACAGGGACTAGACTACCTCCACTCTGCCAGCCTGTCTTGCCCCTAACAAAACCACAGGGACTAGACTACCTCCACTCTGCCAGCCTGTCTTGCCCCTATCAACACCACAGTGGCCTGACTACCACCGCTTTACCAGCCTGTCTTGCCCCTATCAAAACCACAGGGACCAGAGTACCTCTGCTCTGCCTGCCTGTCTTGCCCCTATTTTGATAGGGGCAAGATGTTGATGCCACTTGGCTTGCCACTTTGCCTCTCGTGCTACCTTTGAGGGTTCATGCAACTGTTATTGGTGCTCTCTTTTGAAGCTCTGGTGTGTTTTTGACACTCTTGCTGCTGCTTTGCACCTCTGTTAAAGCACTCTTGCCACTCCTGGTACCCCTTTGCCCCTTTACGGTGCCTTAGGCTATTCATGCCACTTTGGTGCCACTTTGCCACAGTCTAAGTACTTTGGAGCTGTTTTCCCATTCTGATGATTGCTCCCCAGAAGTTTCATCCAAACTAATATGAAAACCCCAATTCTGAAGCCAAAAATAGGCTGCAAACACTTCCCACATTGACTTTAATGGCAAACGAAAAACGAATGAAACTAATAAACACATTTTTTTTTTTTGCTATGAAACTAATGAAATGAATTGGGGTCCCAATGAAATGAAAAAACAAACCAAAATGAAATGTTTTCTTCTGCACATCCCTATTATTCTCAGATGATGAGGAGTTTGTGGGTACTTGGACAGCAATTTTGAACAAATGTTCACTAGATCTCATGCTACTCATTGTGAACAGGGTAAAGAAGTGTTCATTTGATATTGGCCACCAAGTGCAGAAGGTTGAGCAATCACTTAAGCAAACATATGACTTTGACAATAAACTCATTGAGTTCAAAAACATGCTAGAGCAATTTCGTAACAGCATTAAAGAGGTCAAAGTTAAGAAATGTTAACGTGATCAGTTAGATTATTCTAACAGCAAGGTGTACATGTGGATGGACAATAATCCCCCTGAGAAGGTTTCCAGGAAATTTTATTTTGCTTTCACCTCTGGGGACAGTTCCAGTGGATCTGATGAATACGAGGACACAGGTACTAGTGAACATGATGAACTTCATCTTGCAAAAACGTTTTTGCAAGACACAGATGGCAAGCAATGCCGCAGAAGAGAACATAAAAAAAAAGGGTTGATACAAAACACTGACAGAACAGTTAACGTGGGGAACCATAAGGCACCATCTCGCTCCCTGGCCGCAATGAATGCCCCCAGACCTGTCGGAGTCCAGGGCCCGAACCAAACAATCGCCCCACTCAGTGACCACCACCCGGCCGGCTCCCTACCGCCTCACAACCGACAGGCCCGCCCACCAGTTGTGTCATCGGAGTGCCAGGAAGCAACCTCTTAAGGCAGGTGCAGGCCCCAGGCGCCATCTCGCTCCCCGGCCACAATTACACCCACGCGACCAGTACAGTCCCGTCAGGGTCCAGGGCCCGAACCGACTTATTGCCCCAGCTCAGTGACCACCACACGGCCGGCTTCCCTCCGCCTCCTGACCAACAGGCCTGCCCACCAGCCGCATCATCGGAGCACAAGGAAACAGCCACTTAAGGCAGGTGCAGGCCCCAGGCGTCGCACGCCAGACATCACACAACTAAAGAGCACGCCAAAGGGGCCTGCCCCTTAGAGTTCCCCTTTGTGCTACACCTTCGTGCTCCTTTACACTCTACCTACCTCTCAACCCTCCCAGGAAACAAGCTCTGAACCGTCTACCTACAAGATCATCACCCCTTCTGCCCTCAACTATCTGGAACCTCAGTCCCACTACTAACTGTAGGTACCCACCACACACAACAACACCCTCACTAACAAACAAACCCCAACATGGAAGAAATGCATCCAATTCCTAAACTAAACCACAATAACAACCTCAAAAGAAACCACACAAATTATACAACACAGTCACAAACTCTCATCACTATCCCCATCAACCCTAATGCTCACTTGACTGCCCTCACTGTCTTAACCCTGTTCCTAATCAACGCTCAGTCCATAACAAAAAAAAAAACCATTCTCCATGAGCTTTTGATAGATAACCATCCAGATGTTTTCTGTATGACTGAATCTTGGCTCAAAAGCTCAGACGCAGTTCTCCTTAACCAGCTACCCAAATCAATTTACAACATTTATTCTATACCCAGACTAAAAAGCGCCATAACAACTTTTGGCTCAATAAGAACATAAGAAATTACCATGCTGGGTCAGACCCAGGGTCCATCAAGCTCAGCATCCTGTTTCCAACAGAGGCCAAACCAGGCCACAAGAACCTGGCAATTATCCAAACACTAAGAAGATCCAATGCTACTGATGCAATTAATAGCAGTGGCTATTCTCTAAGAAAACTTGATTAATAGCCATTAATGGACTTCTTCTCCAAGAACTTATCCAAACCTTTTTTGAACCCAGTTACACTAACTGAACTAACCACATCCTCTGGCAACAAGTTCCAGAGCTTTATTGTGCGTTGAGTGAAAAATAATTTTCTCCGATTAGTCTTAAATGTGCTACTTGCTAACTTCATTGTATGCCCCCTAGTCCTTCTATTATTCGATGTTACTCAAAGCGATCACTCGCTCTGAGTAGCATTTATTTCGTATGAGTCCATAATTGATGGATATCATCAGCAGTGGATTGAGCTGCTGGGGATGTCATTGAGAGCTTCAGTGGAAGTGGCGATGGTGGTAAACGTCCATTTACCAATTCAAAAGGTGTTGATCCAGTGGATGTTGATGGATGAGAATTAATGGTGAATTCAGCACATGGTAACAGTTCGGCCCAGTTATTCTGACGGCAACTCACGTAGGCCCGAATGAACTGTTTCAGGGTCCTATTCATCAGTTCTGATTGGCCATTTGATTGAGGATGATAGGCTGATGTATAGTCTAGAGAGATGTCGAAGAGTTTGCACAAGGCCTTCCAGAATTTTGCCATGAATTGTTATCCTCGGTCCGATACTATGTGCTTCGGTAGACCATAAAGGCGAAAGATGTGGGTTATGAAGAGCTTCACAAGCTCCAAGGCTAAAGGTAAGCCAGGCAGTGCCACGAAACGGGCCACCTTGCTGAAATGGTCGACTGTGACTCAGATGGTATTCATACCTCCAGAGGGGGGAAGATCAACTACAAAGTGTTGCAACTGTCCCTTTCCGATTGCTTCACTCCGCCTACCTTTCTTTCTTTGCACCTCCTCTTGCTGTGGATGGACGCCTGGCGTCTGCGGTGTCTGCCTGCCGTCCTCTCCGACGTCCCCGGACCGGCTTGGGTGCTGCCTCCTGCCATGCTCCACTGGTACCTTAGGGCCCGCGTGCCACTCAGCCCTCACTCTTATTTCCTACTTGGCGCGAACCTCAGGGGCATCTCCCTGTGATGATGTCAGACTGCCCGAATATTTAAAGCCTACAATGTTTGATAGCCTTTGAGTTAGCAAGGGATACCTTACGGATGGGATTCGCTCTCCGTACCCAGCTACTTTGCCTCTCCAATATTCATTGGACTCTTTACGCTAACAGATAACCGCTCCTCAGGGCCTCACTTGTTTTTCAGGTCGCAATCAGGAAACTGGTACTCGCTCCTCAAGGGCCCATGTTCCTTGACTCGCTGTCTGCTCCTAACTTCTCTTCTGCCTGGAAGGATTCACTATCTTCAACACCAGTGAGAACTACCATCTTCACCTCAGAGCTGTTCCCTGGAACCAGGTACTCACTCCTCGAGGGCCTGCCTCCATTCCAGCCCTAGTGCCATCTCCTACATGGAACCGCTGTGTGAGTATATTACCTTCAAGCCTCTCAGCTCTCAGGGATCAGGTACTCACTCCTTGAGGGCCTGCTCTCCCTATCCCTGGGGTCTCCATACTGGGGCTTGTGCATATTCCACTGTACTCATTATTCTCAGTTCTTTCCACTAGAGCACTGCTACAGGAGGAGTCGTTGTTCCAGTGCCTGAGGGATACTAGCCCAGCCTGGCTACTTCTACTGCTCACTACTGCCACCTCTGGTGGCTTCATCATATTGTCTAATAAAAGATCAATCTCTGTGTTTGTGTGTCCTAAGCGGACCCTGACCTGTGGCCCCTCACGTAACTTCCCCCTGTGGGTGTGGTCAGCTGCCACAGTGTCCAAGGGTCCACCCAAACCTCACTACTTATGACAGATTGCTAACACAATGGATCCGGCACAGCTCAATGCCTTGCAGGCCATTCCAGGCATGGCCTAACGCACTGCTGAACTACAAGACGCTTTGGAGAAACTCACTTCAGCGTTTTATTAGCTACAAGCACAGAAGACACAAGGCGCTACTACCAGTAATGAAGGTCAGTTACCTGAAGTAACTATAAAGACTATGGTACATCTGGCTGCTCCAGTTCATTTCTCTGGAGAGATTCAAAGAACTAGAGGTTTCCTAAACCAATGCTGCATGCATTTCGCATTGCAGCCTGCACACTTCCTCACAGCCTATGCCAAGACTACTTATATTCTATCTTATCGTGATGGAAGGGCATTGTCTTGTGCTTCAAGGCTGTGGGAACATAAGGATCCAATCCTCCAGGATATTGATGGATTTCTAGAATTATTTAAATCTGTTTTTTATGATCCTGCTTGAGTGACTGTTAACATAAGAACAGAAGAACATAAGAACATGCCATACTGGGTCAGACCAAGGGACCATCAAGCCCAGCATCCTGTTTCTAACAGAAGCCAATCCAGGCCATAAGAACCTGGCAAGTATCCAAAAACTAAGTCTATTTCATGTTACCGTTGCTAGTAATAGCAGTGGCTATTTTCTAAGTCAACTTAATTAATAGCAAGTAATGGACTTCTCCTCCAAGAACTTATCCAATCCTTTTATAAACACGGCTATATTAACTGTACTAACCACATCCTCTGGCAACAAATTCCAGAGTTTAATTGTGCGTTGAGTGAAGAACCTTTTCCAATTAGTTTTAAATGTGCCACATGCTAACTTCATGGACTGCCCCCTAGTCTTTCTATTATCTGAAAGACTAAATAACCAATTCACATTTACCCGTTCTAGACCTCTCATGATTTTAAACACCTCTATCATACCCTCCCTCAGCCGTCTCTTCTCCAGGCTGAAAAGTCCTAACCTAGTTAGTCTTTCCTCATAGGGGAGCTGTACCATTCCCCTTTTCATTTTGGTCGCCCTTCTCTGTAACTTCTCCATCGCAATTGTATCTTTTTTGAGAGGAGGCGACCAGAATTGTACACAGTATTCAAGGTGGGGTCTCACCATGGAGCGATACAGAGGCATTATGACATTTTACATTTTATTCACAATTTCCTTCCTAATAATTCCCAACATTCTGTTTGCTTTTTTGACTGCCGCAGCATACTGAACCGATGATTTCAATGTATTATCCACTATGACACCTAGATCTCTTTCTTGGGTGGTAGCACCTAATATGGAACCTAACATTGTGTAACTATTGCATGGGTTATTTTTCCCTATATGCATCACCTTGCACTTATCCACATTAAATTTCATCTACCTTTTCAATGCCCAATTTTCCAGTCTCACAAGGTCTTCCTGCAATTTATCACAATCTGCTTGTGATTTAACTACTCTGAACAATTTTGTATCATCTGCAAATTTGATTCCCTCACTTGTCGTATTTCTTTCCAGATCATTTATAAATATATTGAAAAGTAAGGGTCCCAATACAGATCCCTGAGGTACTCCACTGCCCACTCTCTTCCACTGAGAAAATTGTCCATTTAATCCTACTCTCTGTTTCCTGTCTTTTAGCCAGTTTGTAATCCATGAAAGGACATCGCCACCTATACCATGACTTTTTACTTTTCCTAGAAGCCTCTCATGAGGAAGTTTATCAAACGCCTTCTGAATATCCAAGTATACTACATCTACCGGTTCACCTTTATCCACATGTTTATTAACTCCTTCAAAAAAGTGAAGCAGATTTGTGAGGCAAGATTTGCCTTGGGTAAAGCCATGCTGACTTTGTTCCATTAAACCATGTCTTTCTATATGTTCTGTGATTTTGATGCTTAGAATAATTTCCACTATTTTTCCTGTTGCTGGTTCTGAACTGGTGAACCTGAAGCAAAGCAACCGACCACTGGCTGATTTTGAAATAGAGTTCAAGACTTTTGCTACAGAATTATGCTGGGAACCTAGATGCCTAAAAACTCTCTTCTTCAGAGATCTGAATACTCACTTGAAGGACGAGATTGCTGCTCATGAGACACCTGACTTGCTGGATGAACTAGTGGCTTTGGCTACTAGAATTGACCACTGGCTTTGTGATAAGGTGAAAGAACTCAAGCCTACTAAAGGACCGGTTCAGAAGGAGACTCATGCCAAACTTGCACTTCCAGTAGTACCTGTTGTCAGTGCAGAAGAACCGATGCAACTTGGTCGCAGTCATTGGACTCCAAAAGAGAGAAGACTTCAGAAGAGGCATGGCTTATGCATGTACTGTGGACAAGCTGGTCACAATGTTCCAATATGCCCTATTCGTCCTGAATGGATGGGCCTAAGTCCTGCAGGAGAACTGTTCTTAGGCCTTACCTTGCCTTCTCCTCCGCTCTCTCTACCAGTCTCCCTGACTTGTGGACTGTCTACAATCCAAACTCTTGTCCTTGTGGATTCGGGGGCAGGAGGCAACTTTATACTTCGACGCATAGTGGAAGATTTGAGGATTCCCCTTGTTACTTTAAAAGCTCCATTAATCTTGTCATCCATCCATGGAGAGCCCGTGCCCAGTGATGTGACTCTTCGCACCGAACCAGTGACTCTTCGCACCGGAGCCCTCCATACAGAAACAATGCCCTTCTTTGTGTTAGAGAAGGCCATGCACCCTATCGTTCTGGGGTAACCTTGGTTGCAGTTTCATCAGCCTCAATTCGACTGGTCCTCCTTGGAACTCTGCCGCTGGGGCCCAGGTTATCATGGCAGTTGCCTCAAGGAAGTTTCTCCTGTTCTCTGCATGCCTACAACTCCACTGATGGCAGGACTGCCGCCTCAATATCCATCATTCAGTGATGTGTTTTCCAAAGAAGCTGTTGACATCCTCCCTGTGCCATTCTGCTGAAACCAAACACTGAACCTCCTAAAGGACGTGTCTATCCACTCTCTGCAATAGAGAATCAGGCTATGTCCGAGTACATTGAGGAGAATTTACAGAAAGGTTTCATTAGACCTAAAAAGTCACCAGCCGGCACAGGATTCTTCTTTGTGGGGAAGAATGATGGAAACTTACGTCCTTGTATCGACTATCGAGGTCTGAATGAGATTACGATTAAAGACCGTTACCCCCTGCCTTTAATCTCAGAACTGTTTGACCAGCTTCAGGGGGCCAAAATATTTTCGAAACTTGACCTGAAGGGGGCCTACAACCTAGTCTGTATTTGCAGTGGTGACAAGTGGAAAACAGCTTTCAACTCTCGAGATGGTCATTTTGAGTACTTAGTAATGCCCTTCGGCCTGTGCAATGCACCCGCTGTGTTCCAGAACATGATGAATGACATTCTGCAGGATTTATTGTACAAGAGTACAAGAATAATTTATAAAAATTATACATTTTGGCAATAAAAAAATTACTTCAACAATTAAGGTTAGTTTTAAATACCGATAAAACAGAAATCTTATTATTTGAACGTAAATGACATTTTAGCAATATTCCCTTACTGAATTTTTCCGACAATATAAAAATAAATCCATGTTTTAAGGTACGTGATTTAGGCATTATTATAGATACTGAATTTTCTCTTAAAAAACATATTTCTACAAAGCTGAAAGATGGTTACTACAAATTACTTACTTTACGTAGGCTTAAACCTTTTCTAGATTTCACAGATTTTAGATCTGTATTACAGTTGCTTATTTTTGCCAATTTAGACTATTGTAACTCACTGTTACTCAGTTTACAGATGTCCAGCATCCGTCCGCTTCAGGTTTTACAGAATGCCGCTGCACAAATTTTAACTGGTTTAAAAAAAAGGGATCATATTACTCCAATATTGATTAGATTACATTGGCTCCCAATCCAATACCGTATTCAATATAAGGTTGCATGTATAATTCACAATGTTATTCATGGAAACCATACTGAATGGTTTAACACTTCAATACGCCTTCATGTACCACAGAGGAATTTACGATCAGCTGACAAAGGTCTCTTGTCAGTCCCTACTATCAGATCAGCTAAGTTAAGCAATGTGAGAGAGCGTGCTTTATCTGTTGCGGGAACAAAACTTTGGAACACCTTACCAACATATTTGAGACTGGCTACAGAAAAAAAACAATTTAAATCAGACTTAAAGACTTGGTTATTTAAATGTGCCTTTACGGAGTATGAAAATTCAGACAAGAGTGTCAATACAAGCTCGAGATACAACAATTGAATAGAAACAGCATGATCATTTAAATTTATTGGAAAGGCTACCAATATTTTAGTTTTTTAGATTGTTTTACATATTTTATAGTTAATTTTATGACTTTTTATGCTGAGCCTTATACTATTTGTCTTAACAGCTAATTTATTCTTATCCTGTGTAGTTTTAGCTGTTACTATTTTAAGAATTATTGTATTTCTTATAATATTATAATCCTGTAAACCGGTGTGATAGTTTGTCTGATACATCGGTATATAAACAACAATAAACTAAACTAAACTAAAGAGTGTGGTAGTGTACCTAGATGACATCCTGATATTTTCTCAGAATCTGTCTACTCATCTAGAAAACATCAAGCAAGTTCTACTAAGACTCTGAGAACACCGACTCTATGCCAAGCTATCCAAGTGCGAATTCCATAAAGACTCCGTGCCTTTTCTTGGCTACATTGTGTCTAAAGATGGCTTCCAGATGGATCCCAAAAATTAGAAAGTATCAAGAATTGGTCCCAACCTACCAGCCTGAAGGCCCTGAGATGATTTTTGGGGTTCACCAATTACTAAAGAAGCTTTATAAAGAACTATTCTTCTTTAATGGTGTCCTTTACTGCTATGACCCGGAAAGGGGCCAATGCTTCTAAATGGTCTGCGGAGGCCATTTCTGCGTTCAAAGATTTAAAGACAGCCTTTTCCACTGAACCATGCCTATGTCATCTGGACCCCAACAAGCCATTCATCATAGAGGTCAACGCCTCTGACATCGTTGTGGGGGCTGTTCTGAGCCAGACTGGAGATTCAAAGACCTTACGTCCCTGCTCTTTCTTCTCATGATGTTTCTCTCCAGCAGAGAAGAATTACGAGATTGGTGACAAAGAGCTCCTGGCTATTAAGTTGGCATTCGAGGAATGGCGGCCTTGGCTCGAAGGCGCTCAACATCAAATTACCGTGTTTATGGACCATGAGAATCTAGAGTATCTCTGCCATGTACAACGTCTTAACCATAGACAAGCTAGATGGTCCTTATTTTTCAACTGCTTTGACTTCATGCTCAAATATCGCCCCAGAGACAAGAATACCATAACTGATGCCCTATCACACTCCTTTCTCTCAGAGGATATTCCAGAAGAGCCGCAGCACATAATCGACACGAAGAAAGTCGTCTTAGCGGCTACTCATTCTGTGCCTGCCGGTAAGACCATCTTGCCAAATCATCGCAGAAAGAAAGTACTCTATTGGCCGCACAATTCCAAGCTGGATGGCCATCTTGGTCAACGCCATACCCTGCTGAAGCTACAAAAATATTATTGGTGGCCAACTATCAAGGAAGATTCACTCGCCTGTGTGGCATCTTATGCCAACTGTGCCAAGCACAAACCTACTTCTGGCCAACCGTGGGGACTGCTGCAACCGCTTCCAGCTCTGGAACAGCCCTGGATGCATATCGCTACTGATTTTGTAGTTGATCTACTCCTTTCTGGAGGTATGAATATTATCTGGGTCACAGTCGACCGCTTCAGCAAGATAGTCCAATTTGTGGCACTACCTGGCTTACCCTCAGCCTCGGAACTTGCAAAGCTCTTCATAGTCCATATCTTTCGCCTCCATGGCCTACCAAAGCACATAGCCTTGGATCGAGGATCACAGTTCATGGCAAGATTCTGGAAGGCCCTGTGCAAACTTTTCGACATATCTCTAGATTATACATCTGCTTATCATCCTCAATCTAATGGACAAACAGAACAGATGAATAGGACCCTGAAATAGTTCATTCGGGCCTATGTGAGTTGCCATTAGAATAACTGGGCCGAAAGGTTACCATGGGCTGAATTTGTCATTAATTCTCATCGAGCAACATCAACTGGATCAATACCATTTGAAGTGTAAATGGGCACTCACCATCACCGCCACTTCCACTGAAGCTCTCAGCTGAATAAATCCATCAATTATGGATTCAGACGAAAGCAATGCTACTCAAAGCGAGTGATCGAGCCAAAAGGTTTTATGATGCTCATCATTCCAAAGCACCTGTCTTTCATATTGGTGACAAAGTCTGGCTATCCACTAAGCACCTTAGACTGAAGTTACCCTCCTCTCGATTTGCTCCTCACTACGTTGGATCATTTCCAATCCTCCAATGTCTTGGCAATGTTACCTACAGTCTGAAGTTACCATCTGGATTGAACATCCATAACGCTTTTCATGTTTCATTTCTGAAACCACTCATCATCAGTGAATTATCTTCCAAATCTCAGGAACCATCTCCTATCAATGCAGAAGATGACCTAGAATACAAGGTTAAAGCCATTCTTGATGTCCACAAATGAGACAAAACCTGGGAATACCTTCTCTCATGGGAAGGTTTTGGCCCCGAAGAAAACTCTTGGGAGCCTCTGGCTAATTTCCTTGACAAAGAAATGCTCCATCAGTTTTCATCTCTCGCATCCTTGGAAACCAAAACCTGGTACTCACAGAGGAGACAGCCCTTTGAAGGGGGTACTATTGCAATTGTCCATGACAGCTTCACTCCGCCTACCTTTCTTTCTTTGCAGTTCCTCTTGCTATGTATGGACGCCTGGCATCTGTGGCATCTGCCTGCCATCCTCTCTGGTGTCCCCAGACCGGCTTGGGTGCTGTGTACTGCCAAGCTCCGCTGGTACCTTAGGGCACTCGCGCCATGCGGCCCTCACTCTATTTTCCTACTTGGACTGAACCGGCCGGCACCATCTTTAAAAACGGCGCGGGCCATCCAGTGCTCCTACCATGTGACAGGGGCCAGCCAATGGCATGGATATCCTGTCACATGGTAAGGCAAAGGGCCATCGGCGCCATTTTTATTAGTGGAAGCCGACGGCCCGAGAGCGGGAGATCGCTCCCGGGACCACCACTGGACCACCAGGTAATTTAAAATGTTTTTTTTTTGGGGGGGGGGGTCAGGAGGGTGGGGGAAGCTAAGGGAGCTGTTTTGAAGTGTCAGGCTGGGTTTTTTGTTTATCAGCTCGGGTGCAGCTGATAAAGAAAAACCTGATCGGGCCGCATGAAAACAAATTCACGATATGAATCGGAACTGGAATCGGAACCGATTCCGGTTCCAATTCACATCTCTACTCGAAATGACCATCTCGAGTGTTGAAGGCTGTTTTCCATTCATCGCGAATGTGAACTAAGTTGTAGGCCCCCTTCAGGTAAAGCACGTCATGGCAGGAACCTTGGGGGCATCCCCTATGGATGACGTCTTTTGCATTCATCGGTCTTCGACGGCTTCGCCCCGTTTGCCTCACCTTATTCATGGCTCCTCCTGCTTACCTGTGCAAGATGGCTACCGCTGCATCTACAAGCCGACCTCTCTGGCGTCCCTGGAACGGCTATGATGCAGCCTCCCGCTATTGCTCCTCCCAGGAACCTACTAGGGTGTGTGCATGCACAACCTACATCTTTGTACCTTGGCGCGAACCTCAAGGGCGTTCTCTCATGCTGACATCACGCCATCCGGGTATATTACCTTCATTCATTTGCTAGCTCCCTGAGTTATCAAGGACTCAAATCTGTTCCTGTCTATGATACTCTGCTGCTTCCATGCTGCTACAGGAAGCTCTCTCTCTCTCTGTCCTTTGGGGTATATGCTAACCTGGGTACCCGTTCCTTGGGGGCCTTCTGCTTTATTTCAGGTGCGTTACAGGGAACAGGTACTCGCTCCTCAAGGGCCTGCTCTCCCTGCCTCGGTGCCTGTACATTCTACAACAAATCTGGTGGAATCGCATATCAATAGCAAACACCTAGTGAGTACTCTAACTCTCAGTCTATCTCATCCACAGTATCTCGTAGCTGGTAGACCTGCTGTGGAACCTCCTGACATCACCAAGGAGAGAAGGGCTCCCTCTGCTGAGGTCCCTGAGGCTGCAACTTCTAGACTGCCTCACTACTGCCACCTCTGGTGGTTCTCTTCAAGCTGTCTAATAAAGAACTCTTGTGTTTGTGTAGTACAAGTCTATCCCAGTGCTGTGGCTCCTCACTGGGCTCCTTCCCATGGGCGTGGTCACCTCCACAGTACCCAAGGATCCACCAAAAACACATATTCACAACAACCTCTTCCAAGCAGCGTAAAGTGGTTGAAAAGGAGCAGAGTCACCCCACACCCTCAGCTCTTTCTAGCAGTCAGGTGGCAGGCCAGCAACCCCCTGATATGTGGCAGAAGCGACAACCCACCATGGAGGAAATGGGGTGGAGTGCGGTAAGCTATCCCGGGGTAGGAGGCAGGCAGCATTGGGGAAATGATTGCCATTGATGACCAGCCCTTGCAGATAGTGGAGAAACATGAGGCAGAATCTAGTGAAGCTTGAAGAATGGATTAGAGACTGGAAGCTAAGATTTAATGCTATAAAATGAGTAGCCATGCATTTGGGCTACAAAATCTCAAGGGAGTGCTTCAGTATATTTATTTATTTGTGTGTTTTTATATACCGAAGTTTGGTACATGCCTTCACTCTGGTTTACAAATATAACAACGCCTTACAATGAAAGATAGGTTAGAAATAACAATGATTTTCATAACAAATACAACAATAAAATAATTATAACAAATACAATAATTATAACAACTTCATACAATGTATGTCATAAACGATTATAATAGGTCCAATATCTAACAGTTAAACAGTTACACTAGTTAAGAATTTAACTTTACTATAAGTAACACAGTGATATTTCAGTTTGCAAGGGTAGATTGGATCTATTTAACTTTGCTAACAGTCAGGTAATTATTGTTATGTTTAACTTTATTGGTAGATTAGCTAATTGAATGTTACTGTTGAGCATGGGTCATATTTATTCATCTGAGTTTTTAAATTGCTATGGTTTCTTATCATGGTGTTTATATTAGGTGGTGGTTTTGTTAACCAATTCCGTCTTTGTAAATTTGTTTAAATAGGAATGTTTTGAGTTGTTTTTTGAATAGTTTCGTGTCATTTTGTAGCTTGGGTTTTTCGGGTAGAGAGTTCCATAGGTGAGGTCTGGCTATTGAAGCCACTCTATCTCTAGATGTTGTAAGGTTAGCAGTTGTTACTTATGGTATAGTGAGCAGGGCTTTATTGGAAGATCTGGTGTTGCACTGTGGTAAATTCTTCTGGAATATGGAATTTAAGCGTTCTTTTTCATTGTTTATGTTTTTGTGTATTATGGTGAGTAATTTGTATTCTATACATTTCACTATGGGTAGCCAATGTAGTTCCTTTAGTACTGGGGTAATGTGTTCCGATCTTTTGTGATTGGTGTGTATTCTCGCTGTGGCGTTCTGTAGCAGCTTGAGGGGGCGGGTGCATGATTTGGGAAGGCCTATTAGTAGAGAATTGCAGTAGTCGAAGGTTTTGAATATTAGGGATATAAGAATGGTTCTGAACTGAGGTTGGTTTAGGAACAGTTTTAGTCTCTTAAATATTGAGAGCTTGTAGAATCCTTCTTTGGTTTTCATGGTTATATATTTTTTGAAGTTCATTTCAGGGTCGAGCCAGATCCCCAGGTCTTTTACGTTTTCATTTAGTTTGATCATGGCTTTGTCAATTTGTATTGCGTTCTCAGGTTGTGTAGGATGGCTTTTTCTTTTAAGTAGGATACCTTCGGTCTTTTCCATGTTAAGGCATAGATTCATGTAGTTTAGAGTATTTTTTATTGTTATGAGATGGTTGGCGGCTAGTTTGAGAACATTTTCTACTATATTAGATACGGGGATGAGTAGTTGAATGTCGTCTGCATACATATAGTATGTGATGTTGAGGCTTGAAAGTAGGTGGCATAAGGGGAATAAGTAGATGTTGAAAAGTGTGACAGATAGGGCGGAGCCTTGTGGTACTCCAGTTTCAAGAGTGATTATTTCTGATATGGAATTGTTAATGTTTACTTGAAATGATCTGTTTTGTAGGAATGATTTTAACAAGTTTAGAGTTTTTCCAGTTAGTCCAATTTCCAATAGTCTGTGTAGCAGTGTTTGATGGTCGACCGTATCAAAGGCTGCTGATAGGTCCAGTAGAATGAGGATGTATGTTGTCCATTGTTGAAACCTATTAGTATTGTGTTGGATAGGTTGAGAAGTAGTGTTTCTGTGCTGTGGTATTTGTGGAATATATGTTGTGTGGAGTATAGGATGTTGTTTGTATCTAGATGTTCATTCAATTGTTTCAGGACCGTCTTTTCTGTTAGTTTGGCCAGGAATGGTAAGTTTGAGATAGGGCGGTAGTTATTGAGTATAGGAGTGAATTCTTCTAAACAAGAGCAGGATCTGGGAATCATCAGAGCAGTAGTCTAGTGTCGGCAAACTGGGCAGTTTTTCAGGGTGCTGTGAGCACCCTGGGCACCACCAGCATCATCCATCTCACTGCAGAGTGGACACAGCAGATCCCATCCTACAGTGTCCAAAAAGAAGCCCAGTGGTTGCTGTGGATTCATCCTGCTGCAGTCAAAGAGAGGCCAGATGGGAGATGTATCAGGTGTGATGCCATCAGTTGTGGGGGATATTTTTTGCTCAGGGTGCCAGTTGCCCAAAATCCAGCCCTGAGGGTGATTGTATTTGATGATTTCAAGGTGGCCAGACAGGTGGATAAGATAACAGCAAAAAACATAAGAATGCTTGGGTGCAAAGGGAGAGGAATGGTCAGCAGAAAGAAGGTGGTGATATTACCCCTATATACTGTAAGTCCTAGTGAGACTTTATTTGGAATATGGTATACAGTCTGGATATTGCACTTTCAAAAGAATATAAACCAAATGAAATTGGTCTAGAGGATGGCTTCTTCATTATAAAACATATAGTCATAGCCCTAAACATCTAAACATGTACTTGCTAGAGGAAAGGTACAATAGAGGAGATAGGATAAAAATATGCAAATACCTTCAAAGAATCAGTATTCAGAAAGTGGGCCTCTTCCAATGGAAAGGAGGTGCTGGAACGATAGGTCATGGGATAAGGGTGAAATGAGGTATACTCGTGAGTAATCGAAGGAAGAGATTAGAGTAAAAGAAGATAGTGGATGCTTGTTGCTTGCAAAGCATCACAGTTGAAGTGATGGAAACATGGACAATATATGAATTAAAGAAAGCATGGAATAAGCACAAGAGATCTCTTAGGGACTGGTTTCGCCAGAGATCTATAAATGGTCATTGTTATCAATGTCTTTCCAAATTATCGCTAACATATGGCTGACCGTTTTGGCAGCTGCTGCACACTGCATTGATGCTTTGGTCTATAATATTCCACAGTGGCAATTTCCCAGACTAGATCCCCGTAGTTTGTGCTTTAGTTTGGATTTTTTCTCCCAACCCACATGATGTTGCATTTGTTTATATTAAATTGCATTTGTCACTTGAATGCCCAAGTTACCAAACTTCGTAGATCTTCCTGAAATTGTAAACAATTTGGGGTAGATTTTAAAAGATACATGCGAGCATCCATGTGTGCATGGTTCCCGGTGCGAGCACATGGATGCACCAATTTTATAACAGGCGAGCACCGCATGTTATAACATCGGGTGGCCATGCGCATGTGTGCACCAAATTTTACAATCCAAGTACATGTGTGCAGGTGGCGCACACAAGGGGGGGTGAATTTTTGCAAATTACTTGCAGTGACATAATCGGGCCTTCTCTAACCCCCTACCTAAAATTCCTCCCTCTTCCCTTTTCATCCCCACCTCCTAAACCCTATGGGGTAGATTTTCAAAGGGTGATGCGCGTAAGATATGCGCATCACCCCCGAAAACCTATTCCTGTGCACCAAGCCTATTTTGCATAGTCTCGGCGGCACACGGAAGCCCTGGGATGCGCATATGTCCCGGGGCTTTCAAAAATGGACGGGCCGAGGGCGGGGCCTGGGGTGTGGCGGCAGGCCAGGGGCATTCCCGAGTCCTCCGGCACAGCGGCCATGCCAGAGGTTCGCGCACTCGCGCAAGTTACGCCTGTCAGAGGCAGGGGATAGGGGAAGGGAGGGAAAGGTGGGGGGGAGCAAAAAAAAAAGTTCCCTTCAAGACCGCCCGAATTTCAGAGCGGCCTTGGAGGAAATGGGGAAAGTCATCGGGGCTCATCTTGGGCTTGGTGTGCACCACCTTGCGTGCCGACCCTGAATTTTATAACATGCTAGCGGCTGCCAGTACTCAAAATGGTGCCGGCGCTACCTTTGCCCTCACTATGTCACAGGGGCTGACGGTCAGCTCCTGTGACATAGTGAGGGCAAAGGTAACGCCAATGCCATTTTGAATACTGGCAATACGTCCTGAGTGCAGGAGGTTGCTCCCAGACTCCCGCTAGACTTTTGGCAAGTCTTGGGGTCAAGAGGCCCCCCCCAAGCTGGCCAAAAGTCCCTGGGGGTCCAGCGGGGGTCCGGGAGCGATCTCCTGCACTCGTGCCGTCGGGTGCCAAGAATCAAAATGGCGCCGATAGCCTTGCCCTTACTATGTCACAGGGGCTACCGGTGCCATTGGTCAGCCCCTGTCACATGGTAGGAGCACAAGATGGCGCCAATGGCCATGTGACAGGGGCTGACCAATGGCACCGGTAGCCCCTGTGACATAGTAGGTCAAAGGCTATCGGCGCCATTTTGATACTGGTACCGAGGGTGTGTGAGTGCAGGGTATGTTTCCCGGACCCCCCGCTGGACCACCAGGAAGTTTTGGTAAGTCTTGGGGGGGGGGGGGGTCAGGAGGGTGGGGGATTGTAGTACATTTAATTTTAGCTGGGTAACGAATAGATTTAGACGTATAACCATATTGGGGCGCCATACGGACATATGCAACGTATCTGCCCCTCGATGAATACGTATCCCTCTGCACATCCCTAGTATCTGTGAGTCTGGCGAGTCACACAGATGATTTATTTATTTACTTATTTATTTGACAACTTTTTTATACCGACATTAGTGGGTACATCATATCGGTTTACAAAGAAAGAGAAATACAGTGAACAGGGCAAAAGGGGAAGGAAGCAAAAAACAATAGATATAGATTAACAAATAAGAATGTAAAAATAGTACAAAAGAACACTAAGAAAAGATAACCGTAAACAGATTAATAATACAATGATATGTCCAACAAGCCTTTTTGAGCTGAGCATAACATATGCCAGGGTTGTAGATTCAAAGCAGAGCATTAGTCCATGGCAGTGCATCCAAAGCCAACAGTTTATGTACAAACATAATGGTCTTATATTAATGTGCCATTACACAGGGAGCTAATGGAGATTGTAAGGTACCGGTGAAATATGGTTCCTTATGCTGAGGCCCAAGAATAATTGGGCAGCAGAATTCTGTAGCAATTGTACAGTCTTAGTTTTAGGGGGGCTCCCAAGTAAGTAATGTTACAATAGTCTGTAGTTGGAAAAATCAAGCCCTGCACAACTGTTGAGAAATAATTTGAGTGTAATAATAGTTTAATATTGTGAAGTAATCACAGTTTGTAGAATCTGGCTTTTACTGCAGATTTAATTTGTGGGACCATCAATAATTTAGAGTTAATAATGAATGCAAGACTTCTAGCCTGAGGAAGGATCTCAATCTCAGTGTCACCAGATTTAAGAACCGGAAGAAGAGAGATTGTCTCTCTACTTCGAATTACCCCAATCTCAGTCTTAGATAAATTAAGTGCCAGTTTATTGTGGGTTAACCAACATTTAATATAATTCACACATAATGCAGGACTAGTACCCAATGAAAGTCTGCTGCAGAACGTGGCCCCTGATTAGTTGGTAATGGTCCAGCCATTTTACCCTGCGGCTGAATTTTAGCAATACCTTGCAATCTGTGGTGTCACTAGGCTGAACAGGTACAAAATTCCTTGCTGGATTCCCAAAAGACCCATTGTTCCACAGTGGTATGACTTATAGAGTTCTAAGTAACTTTGGGACCATCTATAAAAGATAGGGGATACCCTCCTATATTGATACCTGGGAGGCTGGAATGCTTAAACCCCACTTTAGCAGTGACAAAGCAAAACCATCTCAACTTAATCACCCTCACCAAATCAGCAAAAAAAAAATCCTAATTGCCCAAAGAAACTCAATATGTAAGGGAGGGAGGCAAAGCTGATAGTGACAGTCCCCACTGATGTCACCTATCTTACATCATAGCCCAGTACATCAAGAACAAAAGGAAGGAGCAGTTTTCCACAGAAAGAATAAAGAGTCAGTTTACTATTTACTGAAGGGGGACCTTTAAATTCGAGATGAAATGTCAGGAGTGAGGAAGGCTTGGGGGGTAGCTACAAACAGCATAGTCGACACCCATGAAAATTGGGTGTCTCCTGTGCTGTTCGTACAAGTGATGGTGTATCTTAAGCTGCCCCCGAAGCCTTCCCTACCCCTGACACCTCTTTCTCTCTCTCTTCTCTCTTTCCGCCCCACCTCTTTTTCATATCAGGTAGAGATGTGAATCGGAACTGAAATCCAAACCGATTCTGGTTCCGATTCACATCTCTAATATCAGGAGTGTGAAATTTATAGCAAAATAATGAATCTAGATGTTAGTTTGTTACTCAGAACTGGAACTGATATACCACACCTATTTTACAATGTACAAATAAAAAAAGACTGATTACCAACAATTTTCACAACCAGTGTTCTCCTTGAAAAATTTCCAGGCTTCTAAACATATTTAAAGATACTCAAATGCCCCCTTATTCAATTTATACCCACCTAACTTAAATGTTCTTGATCTGGCCTGCTGTTCCTACTTGTTTCTCATTGCATGCCCTGTCTTGACTAGATTGTATGTTCCAAGGAGTAGGGACTGTTCATTTTGTGCCTTTTGTACAGTGCTGTGTGTGAGTGTGCTATATAAATATTGATTTTAAGTATTTTTTCTGTTACCTGCATTTCAAAACTGAGCAAACTCCAGCTCCTAGAGAAACAGATAAGGGCCTTATTCAGCAATAACATGTTCACATGCTGTGCCTATGGAAGAAATTATTGAGTAAGACTCTATAGTTTAATTTGTGGCAGCTGCAAGTTTGAAATAATGATATTTCTGTCTTCTTATGTAAATATTACAGTTTACTTTGGATCATTGCTTCTTTACCCATGCCATGTGCACCTAATATGCTTGCATTGTAATTAAACTTGAAATGTATGTCTTTGTAAACTAAATTATTCATTACCTGCCTGTTCCAGTACTCATTCAGGATGTGGTTTATTAAAATGTGCACATCATACCTTCAAAATATAGCAGGGATATTCTTTGTTTAAATCAGTTGTTTTATTGTTGAATTAATACTTATTTCACTTTTCCACAGTTTTTTTTAATGTTCATTAGATATAAAGCAGTGTTGTCTGATTATGTGTTACGGTCCCGGTCACTAAGCTAGTGACCGGGCACCTACCTCTTTCTGCCGTGCTGGGAGACGCCAGATTCGGGGCCTTCCAGGCCGCATGGCAGCGCGTCTCCACGAGGGAGACGCCGCCGAAGACTCCTCCCCTCGACGGGGGAACGCGCGCGTGCGAGGGCCAGCGTTTTTAGCTGTCAGCACCCGGATGTGCTGACACGCCTCCAGTGACGTCAGACGCCGGCCGGGGGATTTAAACAAGGCACTTGCGTTTCCAAAGTGCCTTGCAACGAGGTTCCTTCCTTGAAGATCTAGTTGCCGTCTTGTCTGCCCGTTCCTGTTCCCTGCTGCCTGTCTTTGGATTCTGCCTGCCTGATTTCGACCCTGCCTGGTTCCTGGATTTCTGCTTGCCTTGCGGTTCTGCCTCTGCCTGACTTCTGCCTGCCTTGACCCCGGTACGTGACTCTGACTTCTGCTTGCCTGCTGCCTGCCTTGACCCCGGTCCGTGACTCCGACTCCTGCTTGCCTGCTGCCTGCCTTGATCTCGGTCCGTGACTCCAACGCCTGCTTGCCTGCTGCCTGCCTTGACCCCGGTCCGTGACTCCGACTCCTGCTTGCCAGCCGCCTGCCTCGACTCCGGTTCGTTCTCCATTCCTGGGTTTCTTCGTCCTCGCCTAAGTCCCAGTGGTCCGGGTTCCTACGGGCTCCTCCTGGGGGGACCTTGGACTTCCAGGGTGAAGACTCCTAAGTCCTAGCAACCCGGGTGTTATGTTGTGAAGAAAGTCAATAGTGGACCCTTGGGCCGGCTGATATGGACGACGTCCACAGTTGGTAATGAGCCGGGAGGCGGAGCTTATCTGGAGCTGAAGGATGACGTCTTCACCCTGGAAACCCGAGACCCCCCCAGGAGGGGCCCGTAGGGGTCCGAGTCGCTGGGACTTAGGAGAATCGTGAAGAAATCCGAGGATCGTGGCTGGCTGAAGGCAAGGAGAATCGTGAAGAAGTCCGAGGATCGTGGCTGGCTGAAGGCAAGGAGAATCGTGAAGAAGTCCGAGGGTCGTGGCTGGCTGAAGGCAAGGAGAATCGTGAAGAAGTCCGAGGGTCGTGGCTGGCTGAAGGCAAGGAGAATCGTGAAGAAGTCCGAGGGTCGTGGCTGGCTGAAGGCAAGGAGAATCGTGAAGTCGGAGCTGGAGTCAAGGCGCAGCAGGAACGAGCTGGAACCTGAGCTGGAAGCAAGGCACGGCTGGAACAAGCAGGAACCAGAGCTGGAAGCAAGGCACGGCTGGAACAAGCAGGAACCAGAGCTGGAAGCAAGGCACGGCTGGAACAAGCAGGAACCAGAGCTGGAAGCAAGGCACGGCTGGAACAAGCAGGACCCAGAGCTGGAAGCACGGCACGGCTGGAACAAGCAGGAAATAGGCAACTAACCACTCAAGGAGCGACCACGTTGCAAAGGCAAGGTAAGGCAGTCAGACGCTGGTTTAAATAGCCAGCCAGCGTCTGACATCAGGAACGGGGCGTTTCAGCACTTCCGGGTGCTGGACCTTTAAGAGCCCCCTCCTCGCGCGCGCGCATGCCCAGGCAGTGGGAGGAGTCAGGCTCGACCTTCGGCGGCGTCTCCACGTGGAGGGAGACGCTGCCATGCGGCCCTACAGGCCCCAGACGCGGCGGATCGCGGCAGCCCCGGGGGAGCCGGCAGAAAGGTAAGGACCCGGTCGCTAGCCTGGTGACCGGGACCGCAACAGTACCCCCTCCTTTACGCCCCCTCTTCAAAGGGCTTGGCCTGTCAGGATGGTCTTGATGGTATTGTTGCAGAAGAGTCTTGTCCAAAATGTTGCGGGCAGGTTCCCACGTATTGTCCTCATTCCCACAACCTTCCCAAGCCAACAGATATTCCCAACGTCTGTTGGCGAAGCGCGCATCAAGGACCTCTCGTCCCTGGAATGTAGGATCCTCAACCGTAGTGGTGGAACCATCATCGAGCGGTCTGGGGTGAAATCTGGAAAGAATTACTGGTTTCAAAAGAGAAACATGAAAGACATCATGAATGCGTAGAGTGGTAGGGAGTCGAAGGCGATACGAGACTAAACCTACCCTCTCTGCTACGCGGAAAGGCCCACAGAACTTGGGTGAGAGTTTTTTGGACGGTTGTCTCAAGTGAATGTTCTTTGTACTGAGCCACACTCGATCGCCTGGAAGGAAAGTGAATGCAGGTTTTCGATGACGATCGTAGTGGTGTTTAGCAGTGCGTGCGACTTTATGGAGTCGATGTTGAACAGAGGACCAAAGTTTACTCAACTGGTCTGCGGTAACCTGAGTGGCAGGTGAGGAGGTTGGTACTGGTAGAGGTAATGGTGGTTTGAGTTGTTTACCATACACGATTTGAAAAGGCGACTTCCCTGTCGCCGTATGTATTTGATTGTTATATGCGAATTCCGCCCAGGGCAAAAGTTCTACCCAATTGTCTTGCTTGTGATTAATGAACGCTCGTAGGAACAACTTCAATGAACGATTCATGCGTTCTGTTTGCCCATTACTTTGTGGGTGGAAAGCGGTAGAGAAACTCAACTGGATCTTGAACTTTTTGCATAAGGCTTTCCAGTACCTGGCTGTGAACTGAGGACCCCTGTCAGACACAATGTCCTGAGGCAGACCATGTATACGAAATACATGATGTGTGAATAGAGAGGCCAATTCAGTGGCGGAAGGTAATTTGGGCAAAGGCACAAAGTGAGCCATTTTAGAGAAGCGGTCCACTGTGACCCATACCACGGTTTTGCCTTGCGAAGGTGGAAGTTCCACCATAAAGTCCGTGGCAATATGGGTCCATGGTTCTGTGGGTATGGGTAATGGTTGCAAAAAACCTCTCGGAGAGCCGTTTAGTGGTTTTTGCAGGGCGCAAGTAGGACAAGAGTTGATGTAGGTGGAAACGTCACGGCGAAGGCCGGGCCACCAATAGTAGCGATTTATAAGGTCCAAAGTTCGTAGCCTACCAGCATGCCCCCCGGTCAGCGAGTCATGTCCCCAAGACAAAACTTTCTTCCGTAGTCTTTTAGGAACAGTAATTTTATTTGTGGGGGCTATGGAGGTGATACTTAGTTGAATACAAGCAGGGTCCAGGATGGTCTGTGGTGAGTCCTCCTCCTCCTCCGGCTGAGAAGTGCGAGAGAGGGCATCGGCCCGCACATTCTTCTCTGCTGGTCGAAACTTGAGGAGGAAATTAAAACGACTGAAGAAAAGTGACCATCTTGCTTGCCGCGGGTTTAGCCATTGAGCTTGGGCTAAATACAATAAATTTTTGTGGTCTGTGTACACGGTTACCGGATGATTAGCCCCCTCTAGCCATTGCCTCCACTCCTCGAAGGCTAACTTGATGGCTAGGAGTTCTTTGTCCCCGATGCCGTAGTTACATTCGGCAGGTGAAAACTTTTTAGAAAAGTAGGAACATGGCATCAATTTGCCGGAAGCATCGTGTTGACTGAGAACGGCGCCGACAGCCAGATTCGAGGCATCGACCTCCACAATAAAGGGACGTTGTGGATCTGGGTGTCATAGGCACGAGGCTGTTAAGAAAGCTTGTTTTAACGCTTCAAAGGCCTCCGAGGCGGTAGTGGACCAGTCATGAGCGTTAACTCCTTTGCGTGTAAGCGCAGTGAGGGGAGCTACCTTCTGGGAATAATGCGGTATGAAATGTCTGTAAAAGTTGGCAAAGCCAAGAAATCTTTGTAGAGCCTTCAGGCCAGACGGGCGAGGCCAGTTGGTAATGGCTGCCACCTTTTCTGGATCCATCTGGAAACCGGACGAGGAAACTATGTACCCCAAGAACGGAAGGGACTCACACTCAAACTGGCATTTTTCAAATTTAGCGTATAGATGATTGTCTCTTAACGCCTGCAAAACCCGTTTGACGTGTTGGCTATGGGAGGAGAGATCTTGGGAATAGATCAAGACATCATCGAGGTAAACAATGACAAAGGAATGAAGCATCTCCCGGAGAACCTCGTTCATAAGATTCTGGAAGACAGCTGGGGCATTACATAAGCCGAAAGGCATTACCAGATATTCATAATGTCCATCTCGAGTGTTGAACGCTGTCTTCCATTCGTCACCCGGACGAATACGAACAAGGTTATAGGCCCCACGCAAGTCCAGCTTTGTAAAAATCTTAGCCCCTTGAAGTCTATCGAGTAACTCCGGGATTAGCGGCAAAGGATAGCGATCCTTCTTTGTGATGGAATTCAGGCCTCGATAGTCTATGCATGGCCTGAGGGAGCCGTCTTTCTTGGATACAAAAAAGAACCCAGCTCCTGCAGGGGAATGTGAAGGGCGAATGAAGCCCTTAGCAAGGTTTTCCGTGATGTAATCCGACATTGCACGAGTCTCTGGCAGTGACAGAGGGTACACCCTACCCCGTGGTGGGGTGGAGCCTGGTAAGAGATCGATGGCACAGTCAAAAGGCCGATGGCATGGGAGGAGTTCGGCCTTTTGTTTAGAGAACACGTCAGAGTATTCTTGGTAGGGCTGAGGAAGTTCTAGGACTGAGTGAGAGAGTACTATCTCTGAACTTGGAAGAGGATCCAGGCAATTCTGGAAACAGTGAGAACTCCATTGCACAATCTGGAGGGAGTCCCAATGGATCACAGGAGCATGTTGTTGCAACCAGGGAAGTCCCAATACCACAGGGTGCACAGATTTCTCAAGTAGTAAAAAAGAGATTGTCTCTGTGTGAAGCACACCAGTTCGTAAGGTGAGAGGCATCGTGATTTCAGAAATGTATCCCGGTAACGGGGTTCCCCGGATAGAGGTAACCCGTAATGGGGGTCTCCGGTGCTTAGTAGGTAGTCCGAGCTGGTGTACCAGTTCTTTCCAGATAAAATTCCCTCCGGCACCGGAATCAATCAAAGCTAGCGTCTGGAAGGAACCTCCAGGATACTCCAAGGTTATAGGAACTGTACATTGAGGAGCAGGATTAACACAGCCTAGGGGAATCTCCTCATTTCTCCCTAGACTCGACCATTTCCCGGTCTTGCAGGACATTGAGCAAGGAAATGACCCTTAGTACCGCAATATAGGCAAAGACCCTGGATGCGGCGTTGTTTCTTCTCTTCCTCGGTTAGAGGCGCCCTTCCAAGTTGCATAGGTTCCTCCGAGGAACTGCCGGTGGCCGATGATGTTTTGTGAGGTACTACCATAGACCTGGAGAAGGAAGGTGCCAAGGAAACGGGACGACGAAGCACTCGAGCCTCCTTGGTTCGTTGTTGCAATCGTCGGTCTATCCTCCCTGCTAAGTCTATTACCCCATTCAGGGTGAGGGGCAGGTCGCGAGCCATCAACTCGTCCTTGATACGACCTGCGAGTCCTTCCAGGAAAATACCCCGTAAGCAGTCATCCTGCCAACCGAGTTCCATTGCCAGAGTACGGAATTCAATAGCATATTCTGCTAGTGAGCGGGACCCTTGTCTTAGCTGCAGGATTTCAGTGGTAGCGGTAGCTGCACGAGCTGGTTCGTCAAAAGTCTGTTTGAAATGAGTCACGAAATCCTGTAAGTTGTGCAGCATGGCGTCTTGTTTCTCCCACATGGGAGAGGCCCACAGCATGGCCCTCCCATCGAGTAAAGACAAAATGTAAGCTACCTTGACGGCATCGGACGGGAACTGCCCCGGTAATAAGGTGAAACGGATGAAGCATTGGTTCAAAAATGCCCTGCACGATCTGGCATCCCCGGAATAACGTGTAGGCGCTGGAAGCTGAGTCTGAGCGGGAATCTGAACTGCCGGTGGAGGCAGAGGTTGTGCCACCGATGGAGGATTGGCGTCCAAGCGGCTGGCTAAACGATCCACTGTAGCAGCCAAGACTTCTAGGCATTGCTGTTGCTGCTGGATTCTTTGAGCTATGCCAGGGATGGCCTGCACAGGAGAGGAGTCCGCCGAGTCCATGGCCTTTGCAAACTGTTATGTTGTGAAGAAAGTCAATAGTGGACCCTTGGGCCGGCTGATATGGACGACGTCCACAGTTGGTAATGAGCCGGGAGGCGGAGCTTAGCTGGAGCTGAAGGATGACGTCTTCACCCTGGAAACCCTAGACCCCCCCAGGAGGGGCCCGTAGGGGTCCGAGTCGCTGGGACTTAGGAGAATCGTGAAGAAATCCGAGGATCGTGGCTGGCTGAAGGCAAGGAGAATCGTGAAGAAGTCCAAGGATCGTGGCTGGCTGAAGGCAAGGAGAATCGTGAAGAAGTCCGAGGGTCGTGGCTGGCTGAAGGCAAGGAGAATCGTGAAGAAGTCCGAGGGTCGTGGCTGGCTGAAGGCAAGGAGAATCGTGAAGTCGGAGCTGGAGTCAAGGCGCAGCAGGAACGAGCTGGAACCTGAGCTGGAAGCAAGGCACGGCTGGAACAAGCAGGAACCAGAGCTGGAAGCAAGGCACGGCTGGAACAAGCAGGAACCAGAGCTGGAAGCAAGGCTCGGCTGGAACAAGCAGGAACCAGAGCTGGAAGCAAGGCACGGCTGGAACAAGCAGGAACCAGAGCTGGAAGCAAGGCACGGCTGGAACAAGCAGGACCCAGAGCTGGAAGCACGGCACGGCTGGAACAAGCAGGAACAAGGCAACTAACCACTCAAGGAGCGACCACGTTGCAAAGGCAAGGTAAGGCAGTCAGACGCTGGTTTAAATAGCCAGCCAGCGTCTGACGTCAGGAACGGGGCGTTTCAGCACTTCCGGGTGCTGGACCTTTAAGAGCCCCCTCCTCGCACGCGCGCGTGCCCAGGCAGTGGGAGGAGTCAGGCTCGACCTTCGGCGGCGTCTCCACGTGGAGGGAGACGCTGCCATGCGGCCCTACAGGCCCCAGACGCGGCGGATCGCGGCAGCCCCGGGGGAGCCGGCAGAAAGGTAAGGACCCGGTCGCTAGCCTGGCGACCGGGACCGCAACACCGGGCCCCCACAGCTCCTCTGGAGGGGTCACGGGTTTCCAGGTGAAGTTCCATCTGCCCAGTGGGATTTCTGCCTCCCGACTGTTCCCTCGGGTCGGTCGGCCTAAGGATCCACTTCCGGAGTTGGTCCATCATAACATTATGCTTGTTCTGAATAATGCGAGACATTTTATGAGATACATAATTTACACAATATTTGGGGCCATAAGTAGAGCAGGACAAGAAAGGCACCTGCCACAGTCAAGAAGGGAGCAAGCTTGCAATAAAGAGTACCACATTTTAAATTTGTACTTTTTAAAGAGGAATAATCTAATATCAGTAGGTTACTCCCCCGTAAAAAGTAAAAGGTTGACCATCCTGCCTTGGCTACTATCTAGTCTTGCTACAGCCATGCCAATATTTAACGTTAATGTGTACTGTAATATATGTCTCCTGGAATGATTCGTGCTTTCTCCTGGAAGCATTAGTAAAAACTACATATTTAGCAAGTTTTTAAATTTTCCATATTTTCATGTACTACATTTGTATCTTAGATTTTTCCCCTGGACTTTTCAATTTTAATTTTGAATTTAATTTGCAATTGTATTTATAGACAACTTCATAGTTTATAATTTAGAGCAGGCTCAAGGCCAAGTGATCCTCCCTAGATCTGAACAAACAAGGAGGCTGAAAAGGTTAGGTAAAATAATTCTAGTCCTAAGCCAAAGAAATTGCAAGGAAATTCTGTAAATCCCCCCTTCCCCCCAAAAAAAAAAAATCATCAGTTTGCCTGCAATGTTTTAGCATTTTTGTCTGCATTTTCCTACTAGCCGTTAAGACTCATGTTTGGAATTACATTTTATTTTATTAAATTGTATGCGTAAATTCATTTGGAAAAAGAGATGTTAGAAGAATGCAGTGCACATGAAAAACAATCTCATAAAAGTGGATCTTTGTACACAGTCCAAGTATAACAAATATTTGTACATTTGGGTTGCTGGCGACTGAGATTCATTATTAAGTGTACTTGTCAAGAATGCTGCTATTATCTCTGACTAGGCAATGATTTATGGGCATTGCATTTTACAGATATTATTTAGCAGTATTGTTTCCTAATAACTATTGTCACTGGTCAATATTGCTGAGGAATGGCACATTTCTGATTCCTATCCTAATCCACACATCTTGTCCTATCAGTGGTGATGCCACTATTATTATTATTGATTAGCTCATGGCACTGTTGCAGAGAATATTGCATTGCTGACTGTAATTACTGTTAGCCACTGTTACTGGTGCTTACTATACACAAGTGTAAAAGAGTTTGTGCTGCAGAAGGTCATAGTGAGAGTAGGAGACTGGACAACTTAATTGCAGATGAAATTTAATGTAGAAAAATGCAAAGTATTGCACAAAAAGAAAAATAATATCAACTACAGTTACACAATGGTGAGTTCTGTATTGGGAGTTACAACCCAGGAAAAAGAACTTGGAGTCCTTGTGGACAGAACGTTGAAATCATTGGATTATTGTGCAGTGGCAGTCAAAAAACAAAATAGAATATTAGAAATGATCCGAAAAGGGATGAAGAATATAATGGAAAATATATCATTTATATCAATATATTAAGCCATGGTGCTACCACACTGAAAACTGTGTGCAGTTCTGGTCATCTTATCTCATGAAAGACATAGCAGAACTGGAAAAGGGGCAGAGGAGGGTGAGAAAAATGCTGAAGGGGATGGAACATCTCTCCTATGATGAGAGGCTGCACAGTCTAATGCTAGGTCTCTATGTCTTGCAAAAGATCTGGATAAGAGGGGACATGATAGAAGTTTATAAAATCATGAGCAAGGTGAAACAGGTAAATAAAAGATTATTTATCTTTTCAAATAATACTAAAACAAGGGGACACTCCATAAAACTAACAGATTCAAAACAAATCACAGCAAGTACTTTTCACTCACCACACTATCAAGCTGTGGAATGTATTACCAGAGGAAGTGATCAAGGCGACCAGCATAGTGGGGTTTGAGAACTATGCCTGAACAGAAAACCAACATGGAGAAAGAAAACCCCAGAATCCTCAGTTTTCTTAGCCTGCCTGGGCTGAATGAACTCTAAGTGACTTATTGAGAATGACTTGCAGGTTTCTCAAGACATTTGGACAGGCTTGCTTCATAAGATGATGCCTATTCATAGGGTCATACAAAGAAGAAACCAATGGTAGGAGCTTCAGTCTATGTTCTCAGGAGTAATTGTAAACACAGCCACAGTTGTGTTAATTACCATGACCAGCAAGATTCTAACAGAACAAAAGACTATCCAAAGAGTGATGGTAAATGGGCCTCACCTGGGAAAACTAATCAGGGCCACTCAGGAATAGTCACATCATGCAGTTGACATGACAACTTATTTAAATGATTCTTTGGGCAGAGTCGCAATGCTAGAATCTTCTGCAACATTGTGTTATCTATAAAAGAAGGATCACTTCCTGTATACAATGAGATGCTGGTGGTCTGTTTATCAGAGACACGACATCAGCATCTCCCAAGAATACTTATATTGTTCAATAAAAAAAATATATGCTTTCTAAAAATCTAGGTGTTCTTGTCTCCCTGGTCATAAGCATCATAAAAAGTGGCATGGCGCTTAACAGGTTTAAAAGAGGTTTGGAAATGTCCATTATAGATTATTAGCCAGGTAGACTAAAGGAAGCTATTGCTATCTCTGGGAATAAGTAGCAGGAATTAAATTTACTTCATGGGATCAGCCAGGTATTTGTGATCTGGATTAACCCCTGTGGAAATAGGGTGTGGGGCTCGATGCACCCTTATTCTGATCCAGCATGGCAATACTTATGTTATTATGCTCATTTTAAAAATAATCAAAGGTAACATATTTGGTATGTTCTTAGGGGGTGTTTAGAAGTATTAATCTGATTTCTCTAATGCTGAGAAGATTATATTTAAGGCTGGTAGTGGAAAAGTGTATTAAAAGAGTCTCACATTAATATTAACAAACAGTCATGCTGCAACACTAGTGTGGAATACATATAAGGGTAGATTTTCAAAGCGTTATGTGCGTAACCAACCTTAATCATGCTAGGCCAATTTTCAAAGGCCCGGTCACACACGTAAGCCCCAGGGCCTCGGGAAAGGGGCGGGGAGGGGACAGGGAAGAGCAGTCCTGGGGGTGGGGCAGGGCTAGAGGACTCTGGCACAGTATCCATTTTCTGCTGTACCTGGGGATCGCGTGCCAGCAGGGTGTCGGCGCGCACAACCTGCACCTGCACTGAGGCAGGCGCAAAAGGTTAAATAAGATTTTGGGGGGGCTAGGTTAGGGCTAGGGGGTGGGTAGATCAGGGGATGGGGAAGGGAGGTTAGTGTAAAGGGTTGAGAAGTTCCCTCCCATCCGCTCCAAAATTGGGTCGTATGACATAAGGGCCTCATTTTCCAAGCACTTTACCGCGTGTGATAAATTCGCAAATCGCGTTAACAGCTGTTAACGCGAATGCAAATTATTCAGGGGGCGGAGTATATGTAAAGCGGGAACCTGTGTAGCGTGTGCGGCGAAACAGCCGCAGTGTTAGCGCGGCTGCTAACTACTACTCCAACCTCGCGTTATGGACTGCGTTAGGGGCCTGAAAAAGATTACAGAGAGAGAGAGAGAGAGAGAGAGAGAGAGAGAGAGAGAGAGAGAGAGAGAGAGAGAGAGAGAGAGAGAGAGAGAGAGAGAGAGAGAGAGAGACTTACTATAGTGCCTATGCCCTACATAGGTATTTTAACCCCTATGGGAGGGCCACCTACTAACTCGGGGTGGGGATTAGGTATGAGCGTCGGGGGCCACTTTCGCATTCCACATGAGACCTATGGACAGAACAGTGGTCTCTAGTGCAGATTTGCTGGCCGTCGGAGTGAGGACGCTCACTCCAAGCGGAGATTTGGCCAACATTCTCTCCACCTAGCATGTTGTTGCCCAGGTAGAGTGTCCATCAAGCTAGGTAGAGAGAACGTTGCCCAAACCACTTCTTGGAGTGAGCGTCCTCACTCCGACAGCCAGCAAATCTGCACTAGAGACCACTGTTCTGTCCGTAGGTCTCATGTGGAATGCGAAAGTGGCCCCCAACCCCCGACGCTCATACCTAATCCCCACCCCGAGTTAGTAGGTGGCCCTCCCATAGGGGTTAAAATACCTATGTAGGGCATAGGCACTATAGTAAGGCTCTCTCTCTCTCTCTCCCCCCCCTGAAACAGGCTGTCTGGAACTATCGTGCACGCTAGCGCCATTTTGAATATTGGCAATACGGTGCGAGTGCAGGAGGTCGCTGCTGGACTTTTGGCAAGTCTTGTGGGGGTCAGGAGGCCACTCCAAGCTGGCCAAAAGTCCCTGGGAGTCCAGCGGGGGTCCGGGAGCGATCTCCTGCACTCATGACGTCGGGTGACAGGAACCAAAATGGCGCCGGAACTACATTTGCCCTATCATATGGTAAGGGCAAAGGGCCACCGGCGCCATTTCTATTAACGCAGCCGAGGCCCGAGAGCGGGAGATCGCGCCGGGACCCCCCCACTGGACCCCAGGTAATTTAAAACATTTTTGGGGGGGTTCGGGAGGGTGGGGGATTTGTTTTAAAGGGTCGGGGTGGGTTTTAGGGTTGTTTTGGTGTGCCGGTTTTCCCGCCCTCCTCCGATTTATGATTTTTTGACGACAAATCGGGGGAATTGTTATTGTATCGCAGCTCTAACGATTTTTGACGATTTAAAATATATCTGACGATTGTTTTAAATCGTCAAAAAACGATTCACATCCCTACTGTGCACTAAACAGCATATATAACGATATATGCTGTATAATACACAGAGCACTACCGTGGCTTGTTGCATCTCCCAGTAAATTTGTACCTGAAGCAACAGAGGGTGAAGTAATTTGCCCATGGTCACAAGGAGCAAATCATGAAGTTTGGATTGGCTTTTATATTACTATTCATATATACTAATATATGAAATAAAGGATAATATGGTCTAAATGAAAAATATTATTCTATCAAAATATTAATTTTACCATGTGTTTAATATTATGTAAGAAATATAAATACTTTAAAATATGACATCTTTTTTTAAGATTTCTATTTTATGTCTGAGCATATTTTTAATCCTTTTATTGTATTATATGTATTTGTACTATTTTATTGTAATTTATGTAAATGCAGTTTTTATCCTGTAATCCACTTAGCACATTTTTCAATATAAGCAGAATATAAATATTAATAAATAAATAAATGTATTGATAAATAAATAAATGTTACAGCCTTCTGACAAACTCTTTTGCATTTAACCCTCGCCATCACTTTGCTAAACTGAATTTGTTACAGTCCCGGGCCGTTCCCCAGGACCTCCAATTACCACGCGGTCCGGTCCGGCCGCAGGAGATCTTCGTCGGCCGCCCAGGCCTGGAACGCGGCCTACCGTGATGCTCCCCGTGAGAGGGAGAAGCCGCCAATGGCCCAAGGCTGGCCCTGCCCCCTAGGCGCACGCGCGCGCCGGGGCTCTGCATTTAAAGGGGCCAGCATGGGAATCACAGGACAGCCCTCCTGGTGATGTCAGATGCTGCCGTGTTCTTTAAACCGGCAGCCACAGCTGTACCTCGCCTTGCAATGAGGTTCACTCAGTTCCCCTGGGTTGCTAGTGGCTGCGTTGATTCCTGATCGTCCCTCTGTCTTCTGGCTCCTGACCTGACTTTGTTTATCGACTACATTTCAGCTTCCATCCTTGGCTCTGGTTTGTCTTCTGACTCCTGGCTTCTGACCCGGCTTCGCTCCTGGACTCCGACCGGATTATTCCACCACCTCAGGTATCTGGTTCTTGCTAGCCCAGAGGATTATCCTAAGTCCCAGTGGCTCGGGCTCTCATGGGTTCCTCCCGGGGGAGCCGCAGGCTTCCGAGGGTGAAGACTCATCCTGCCTCCTGGGTCCAGCCATCCTCTTTGCCCACTTCTCCGGACGCTGCGCGGACCATTGGTCGCATAGGGTCCTGCCTAAGTCCAAGAGGCCCGTGTTCCTACGGGCTCCTCCTGGGGGGACCTCAGGCTTCCAGTGGTGAAGTCTCCTTCAGCGTCTCTTCAGCGCCGCCTCCCAGCTGTGACACTTCCTGTGGGTTCCCACAGTATTCCATCTATCGTCCCAGCTGTCTCAAGGGTCCACAACCGTAACAGTTTGCAAGGCCATGGACCCGGCGGATCTTGCAGGCTTGAAAGTCATCCAGGGGATCACATAGAGACTGCAACAGCAGCAAACTTGCCTTGAGTCTCTGATGGCAACAGTGCAGGGACTAGCCGACCGTGTTGGTGGAGCCACTGCTTCCAGTCCTCTGGTACCTGGAGCTGAGACCAATACTGGACCAGCAGCACCCATACAGATGCCAGCACCCTTGCGGTTTTCAGGGGATGTAAAGCTTTGCCAAGGGTTCCTGAACCAGTGCTATATTCGCTTTAATCTCCTTCCAGCCCAATTTCCGACGGACCGGGTCAAGACAAGCTATATTATTTCCCTGTTGCACGGGAGACCCTTGGCGTGGGTTTCCACCCTGTGGGAGCTTCAGGACTCCCGCCTAGCTAATTTGGTACAGTTCGTCACCGCTTTTCGGTGGGTCTTTGATGAGTCCTCCCGCAGACCCACTGTCGCATCTGAACTGCTCCAGCTGTGTCAGACTCTTGCCGCCGAATTGAACTGGGGACGTGATAGCCTGCATTGCATCTTTTTAGAAAGCCTCTCCCCCAGACTTCAGTACGACTTGGCGGCCAGAGATCTCCCGGATGACTTAAACGTTCTCATTGACCTGGCGGGTTGCGTAGACTGCCGTATTCAATGCCGGTTCTGAGAGAGGAGGCCTGCTCCCAGATCTGGGAGCGCCGGAACCCCGCTTTCCCGAAGTGGGCACTCCCCGCTGCCTCTCCAGGGGCTCTGGACACCGAACCCATGCAGGTGGGCCGGGGGCCTATTTCTCAAGAAGAGAGGAGGAGATGCCGGTCCCTGGGCCTGTGCCTGTATTGCCTGGCAAGGGCCAATTCCTTGCCCACTGTAGCGAGCGTCCGTGAAACGCTCGGACCTAGGAATAGTCGGGGAGCTAACCCTAGGTCACACCACTTCCGCCTCCCCATGCACCGTTCCGGTGACCTTACTCCTTCCTGAAGGAGAGTTTGATACGCTAGCCCTGATCGACTCAGGAGCCGGGGGAAACTTCATCCTCAAAGATTTGGTTCAGCAACTCCAGATTGCGGTTCAACCCCAAAGATCCCCACTCCGGGTGTCCTCCATTCAGGGGAGACTTCTTCCAGGGACCATCGATACCCGTACCAGGCCTCTCACATTATGCACTGGTATTTTGCATATGGAGGAGATTTCGTTCCTCGTCCTAGACAGATCCATGCATCTGGTTATTCTGGGGCTACCTTGACTGTGGAAGCACGCTGCTGTAATCCCGTGGGATACCCTCCAGGTGACGTCCTGGGGGCCATCGTGTTTCAACTCCTGTTTGGTCGCCATTCCTCGACCACTGGTACCTCTCCTGACGACGTCCTTGGCACTGCCTCCACATTACCAAGACTACCTTGATGTCTTTTCCAAAGAAAAGGCCGAGATCCTCCCGGAGCAACGCCCTTTCGACTGTGCGATCAATTTGCTCCCTGGTACCACGCCGCCCTGGGGACGGGAATACCAGTTGTCCCTTCTGGACACACAAGCCATGTCTGCTTATATCCAGGAGAACCTGGACCGAGAATGTCAGGAAGTATTTCTTCACGGAAAGGGTGGTGGATGCCTGGAATGCCCTTCCGGAGGAAGTGGTGAAGTCTAAAACTGTGAACAACTTCAAAGGGGTGTGGGATAAACACTGTGGATCCATCAAGTCTAGAGGGCGTGAATAAAGTGAAGGCATTCAAACACTGCACGGAGCGGCAGTAGCCACAGCGGCATTCAAACACTGCACGGAGCGGCAGTAGCCACAGAGGCATTCAAACACTGCACGGAGCGGCAGTAGCCACAGAAGCATTCACGGAGCGGGATGCCAGTGGCCAGTAGTTTGTGTTCCACCTTCACGGAGTGGAAGGATGGAGGGCTGCTATTTCCAAAAAAAAAAAATAAAACAAAACAAAAAAATAAAAACAGGGGTGGGTAAGAGTATGGGGCAAGGGGGTGGCCTGCTTGTTACAGCGGTCGCTACCCCTAATTGAGCTGGATATCACTTGAATGCAGATACAGAGCTGCGCTCTCTAAATTGGGTGGAGGGGAATTAGGGCTGGAGGGTACTGGAAGCCAATAGTAACAGGTGGGAGAGAGAAAAAGGGAAAAAAAATGGATAAAGTGCGTAGCTTGCTGGGCAGACTTGATGGGCCGTTTGGTCTTCTTCTGCCGTCATTTCTATGTTTCTATGAGGATCCCTTCCATCTGTCACATTCTCAATCTATCATTTTCCACTGCTACTATCCCTGCTGCCTTCAATCATATTGTGATTAAACCACTCATCAAAAAACCCTCATTATTGGCAAAACTATATAAATTAAAATATCAATAGAATAAATTGCCTAGTAAACGTGCTGGTAAAGCTATATTCCTCCAATAGTTTAGATACTACTCTGACCAGAATAAATCTGGGAGACGTTTATTGACATACCTGCAGGGATGTAAGGAAAATCAAAGGACTGCAGCTCTTAAATCAAAAAATGAAGGGTTGTTCACTTCCATACTAAGATTCTTCAGTAATTTATGAAGTATTACCTTTCTTTATATTTCACTGAATCTTGCAATGACTCCTCTCCGATTACCTACTTCTTATTAGGGATGCGAATCGGGCTTCGGACGATTGAAAATATCGTCGATATTTTCAAAATCGTCAGAAACCGGGGGCTCCCCCAAAACGATAGGAAAACCCCACAATATTGTTCATGGGGGTTCTCTTATCATTTTTGGGGAGGGCGGGAAAAACGGCACACAAAAATAACCCCTAAACCCACCCCGACCCTTTAAAACTAATTCCTTAGCTTCCCCCACCCTCCCAACCCCCCGAAAAAAACTTTTTACAGGTACCTGGTGGTCCAGTGGGGGTCCCTGGAGCAATCTCCCACTCCCGGGCCATCAGCTGCCACTAATCAAAATGGCGCCGATAGCCCTTTGCCCTTACCATGTGACAGGGTAACCGTGCCATTGGCCGGCCCCTATCACATGGTAGGAGCACTGGCTGGCCCGCGCCATTTTTAAAGCTGGTGCCGGCCATCCAGTGCTCCCTCCATGTGACAGGGGCCGGCCAATGGCACGGATACCTTGTCACATGGTAAGGGTAAAGGCCAACAGTGCCATTTTGATTACTGGCAGCCGACGGCCCGAGAGCGGGAGATCACTCCCGGGACCCCCACTGGACCACCAGGTACCTGTAAAATGTTTTTTTGGGGGGGTCGGGGAAGCTAAGGAATTAGTTTTAAAGGGTCGGGGTGGGTTTTTTGTTTATCGGCTCGGGTGCAGCCGATAATCAAAACCGTGATCGGACCGGACAAAAAAAAACACGATGTGAATCAGAACCAGAATCCGAACTGATTCCAGTTCTGATTCACATCTCTACTTCTTATCCTCATTGGATCACCATTCCTTGATGGATAAGGAAAAGGAGAGGCTTGATTCACTGGTTACACTGCCTGAGATTGGCTGTGCTTTAGCTTCTCTACAGTCTCAGAAGGCACCCGGCTGAGATGGGTTCCCAGTTGAATTCTATAAATCCTTTTCTCTTCAACTTCTACTTCACTTACAGTCTCTTTACTTGGCTCTGCAGGATAATGGAATTGCAGTAGATCCACTAGCAATCACTAATTATTGGCCCATTTCATTCCTCAGCGTCAACTTAGGATCTTTGCTAATGCTTTTACTCTCAGATTTGATAATATTATTGACAAATTAAAACATGTTTCTCAGTCTAGTTATATAAAAGTCTGATTTATCACTGATAATTCTTGGTTATTTCTTATTTTATTACACATTGCTAAAGAGATTCTGGAACTTTTAGTGCCCATATCTCTTGATGCACAAAAGACCTTCGACCATGATGAATGGGACTAATTTATTCACTGTCCTGCATTGGTTTGGTTGTGGTGATTCATTTATTTCTCTCACCAAACTCCTATACTGCAATCCACTTTATTTCCTTTCTATTAATGGATTTCTATATGAACAGATGCTCCTACAGAGAGGAATATGACAAGGATGCCTGTTCTCTCAATATTTGTTCAATATCTCTCTTGAATGACTCTAGCTGTCAATATGACAAGACCCTGCTGTGAAAGGTGTTCAGATTTGGGATGTAGAACATAAATTGTCGGCTTATGTAATGATATAATTTTATATTTTAGACAATCTACTGATCCTGTTCCAGAAATTATGTGCCATATCTCCTCTTTTTTGATAATATCTGGATTTCTGTTAATTGGAATAAATCAGAAATGATGCTTCTTAATGGGTGGGCTATTGGAAGTCATCTCAACTACCACAGTTTTGTTGGCTTCCAGATGGTGTAAAATACTTGGGTGTTCAGTTCCATGCTTCTTTCAGTTTAACTCTCTCTAAGGCTGAAGAGCACATAATCTCCCTTTTTATAGATAATATCAATAGATCGTCGCCATTATTTCTCTCATGGTGGGGACATCTGGTCATAATCAAAATCGGTCGCAGATGACTGTGACCTCTCATGCTTACCTCTTTTTTCGCAGCACCATCAATTCTCGGAAGAATGGCGGCCTCCACCAGTCACTGCCAACATCCCTGGCATTCCCGGGACAGTATGGGCGCTAGGGATGTGCAGAGCAAAATTTTATGTTCATATTTTTTATGTCCGAAAAGGGGTCCCACTTGCGGCCAATATGGACATAAAAAAAATCCAATGAGTTGGGTATATGTACATATGTGCAAAAAAAAAATTTAAACCCCCTCACCCTCCTTAATCCCCCCCCCAGACTTACCACAACTCCCTGGTGATCGAGCGAGGAGTGAGGACGTCATTTCTGCAATCCTTGGCGAGAAGCATGTGACGTCGGTGGCACGTCGAGTGACGCGGCGTCACGTGATTCCCGGCTCGTTCGCGCCGGACGGCTCGTTCGGCCCAAAAAGAACTTTTGGCCAGCTTGGGGGGGCCTCCTGACCCCCTCAAGCTGGCCAAAAGTTCTTTTTGGGCCGAACGAGCCGTCCGGCGCGAACTCGCCGGGAATCACGTGACGCCGGCGTCACTCGACGTGCCGCCGACGTCACATGCTTCTCGCCAAGGATTGCAGAAATGGCGTCCTCACTCCTCGCTCCATCACCAGGGAGTTGTGGTAAGTCGGGGGGGGGATTAAGGAGGGTGAGGGGGTTTATATTTTTATTTTGGCTCAACAATCGCAATTTCCCACATATCGAACATATCTATGTTCGATATGTGGGAAATCCGATCGTTTATGTCGAATCAATTTTTTAAGTAAAAAAAAAATATGAGTTGCGTTTTACTAATGCGGTCAATCCGAATGCACACCCCTAATGGGCGCTGCCAACCAATATGTTGCTTCTGGAGTCACTTAGGCGCGTGCATGCGCGCACATGGGCCACTTATGTACACGTCATGGTGGGAACCTCGGGGACATCCCCTCCACATGTTTAAGTACAGGTAGTCATCTCACTACCTGTACTTAAACAGACTGGCCTAGTGCTCCTACGAGATAGCATGGAGTTCTTCTCATTGCTGAATCCACTTCTCCTTGGATTTCCAGTTCCTGTCTCGGTATGTGAACGCTCTGAGTACCTGCTCCTCGGGAGCTCTTCCGCATTCCTAGGCTATCCGCTCCTTGGAGGACCTTCCTACCTTGATCTTGGGAACCATTCCTTGTGAGTACCACTTCACTCATCTCTGCCAAGCCTTGCTGGAATTCCCCGCGGTGTACCCCATGCTTCGGGCCACTACCGCCTCCTCACCAGCAGGATTCGCTACACCTTACACTGTGCTGCAGGAGATTGTTTCTTCTTCCTTAAGTACCTTCTGAGCTCCAGTACCTCAGACTACCTCAACACCATCATCACTGCACAGTCATCTCCGGTGTACCTGTGCTGCGGGCCAGTACTGGATCTACACACCTAAGGTATTTGCTACATTACTGAGAAAGACTGTCTGGTGTATCCCGCTCTGCGGGCCTCTACCAGATCATCACATCTGAGATGTCACCCTGGGAATACCCTCAGCTCAAGAACTGTACTTTGACTGCATTACCCGCTCCAAGGGTTCTGCTCCAGAACTGCACCTTTAACTGCATTCCCCACTACACGGGTTATGTTCTCTCTCTCTCCCTAATAAAGTCTATTCTACAGCTGTGTCCTAGCTACTGAGACCACGCCTACTGGCGGTAAGGCCCATAGGGCTCCTCCCTCTGGGCGGTGACACCTCTCACCTCAGCCCAGGGTCCACTTCCATACCAAAACATAGCAAATTGATAACTCCATGGACCCGACTCAGGTCTCAGCCCTCTAGTCCATCCCTGGTCTGGCCCAATGACTCTCCAAACAACAGAGGACACTACAGACTTTAGCCAACACTTTCAACCAGTTGAGTTCTTGGCTGGATTCTGCCTCGACACCTGACAAACTCTCTTCCACTTCACAGGCATTGCCTATACGGCATTCCATATCCTTACCTGCACACACGTTTTACAGGTATATAGAGACTTTCTGAATCAGTGCTGTATGCACTTTTCACTGCAACCTACCAACTTTCCAGACAAAGTGTCCAAAACTATATACATACTATTTCTTTTAGATGGGAAAGCCCTGGCCTGGGCATCACCTCTTTGGGAGTGTTATGATCCAATTCTCAAAGACTTGATTGGCTTCCTTGCTCTCTTTCGTTCTGTTTTTGACGATCCCGCTCGCAAGACTGTCACTGGATCTGCTCTCCTACATCTCCAACAAGGTACCAAACCTTTAACTGACTATGTTATTGAGTTTAAAACCCTGTCCTTGGAACTACAATGGTACCTGGGTTGCCTATGGGACATTTTCCTGGAAGGCCTTAACTCTTGCATCAAAGACAAATTAGCAGCACACGAGTTTCCCGATCACCTGGACTCTCTCATTGACCTAGCCAGAAGTACTGATCGACATCTACGTGAAAGGTCACAAGAGCTTAAAGGTCCCAAGAAGATATCATCGGGGCTTCCTTGCTCTTGTCCACCGCCTCTTACCCAGAATATGCCAGTACCTTGTATTGAGGAGGAGGAACTCATGCAACTGGGCCACAGTCATCTATCAGCTAAAAAAAGGCATCACTGGAAAAGACTAGGCCTCTGCATGTACTGTGGCCAACCTGGTCATGCTGTACCCACCTGTCCTATCTGTCCGGGAAACTCGCAGACCTAGGATCTACCGGAGGACTCCTCCTAGGTCTAACATTTTCATCTCCTCCACTGACCTTTCCAGTCTCCATTAACTCAGATGCTCTTGAGTTCCATACATTAGCCTTAGTGGATTCTGGTGCCAGTTGGAACTTTATACTCAGACAACTCGTGGAGCACCTATGAATTCCCACGGTTCGGACACCCACAACACTGCTCTTGTCTTCTATGCATGGCAAGCCATTACCAGGTGAGGTCTTGTTTTCCACTCAACCTATCCGTCTCCGCATGGGATTCTTCCACACGAAGACCATCTCATTTCTAGTCCTAGATAAAGCAATACATCCGGTGGTATTTGGATTACCATGGCTACAATTGCATATACTGCAATTTGACTGGAGCACCCTGCAACTTTCCCAATGGGGAGAGTCGTGCCGTGGGAGATGTCTCGAGGTGTTGACTCCTATGCCGTGCATGACCACTACTGCCTCTCTACTGGGCCTCTGCAGTATTCCACTTATCAAGATGTATTCTCCAAGATGTATTCTCCAAGTAAGCAGCAATCTTTTGACTGTGCCATCAATATACTACCTGATACCGAGCCTCCCAGTGGAAGGGTGTACCCACTTTCTCTCTCAAAAACCAAGGCTATGTCCTCCTACATCCAAGAGAACTTGGCGAAGGGTTTCATTCGACCTTCTATGTCTCCTGCTGGGGCCGGTTCTTTTTTGTGGGCCAGAAGGATGGTTCCCTTAGCCCATGTATAGACTACTGTGGCCTGAACGGGATCACTAGGAAGGGCAATTACCCATTGCCATTGATCTCTAAACTTTTTGATAGGCTCCAAGGAGCCAAAATATTCACAAATTTGGACCTCAGAGGGGCAATCAATTTGGTCTGAATACACCTGGGCGATGAATGGAAGACAGCATTTAATACCTGTGATGGCCATTTTGAATATTTAGTTATGCCCTTTGGCCTTTGCAATGCCCCAGCCGTGTTTCAAAACATGATGAATGAAATCTTCAGGGACATGTTTCACACTGCATAGTAGTATATCTTGATGACATACTGGTCTTTTCCCAGAATCTCCAGAACCACCAAGTGCACGTCACCAAGGTTCTTCAGAGATTAAGAGACCACCACTTATATGCCAAATTGGTGAAATCCTCTTTTCATCAAGAATACATTCCCTTTTTAGGCTACATGGTATACAGTCAGGGGTTTCAGATGGACCCACAAAAAAACAAGAGCATTCGAGACTGGCCTCTACTTACTGGGCTTAAAGCTCTGAGAAGATTCCTCAGATTCACCAACTATTACAGATCATTCATTCATCACAATTCCACCTTGACCTCACCTCTTACATAAAACAGAAAGGAGCTAACCCTTCTCAATGGTCACCATAAACTGTGAGCACCTTCCAACAACTCAGGAAGGCATTCCTTCAAGAGCCTCTTCTATGCCACCCAGACCCCCAACGACCTTTTATCATCGAGATTGATGCCTCTGACATCGGGGTTAGAGCAGTCCTTAGCCAACATACTGATAACCATATGTAATATCCCTGTTCCTTCTTCTCTTGGCGTTTCTCTCCACTTCAGCAAAACTACGGGAAGGAGACAAGGAGCTACTAGAAATTGAATTGGCATTTGAGGAATGGCGCCCTTGGCTTGAAGGTGCTCAACATCAAATCATGGTTTACACCAACCACAAAAACCTCGAATACTTGCATCAGGCACAACACCTGAATTACAGACAGGCCCGTTGTTCACTATTTTTTAACAGCTTCAACTTCCTCCTTATCCCGTTCTTTTTCTACGGAAGATGTCCCTGACACTTCTCGCCATATCATTAACCCTACCAGGGTACTTCTCTCTGCTACCCACACGGTCCCAGCCAGGAAGACAGTGGTCCCATAGGCACTCTGGAAGAAGATACTCTGTTGGGCTCATGACTCTCTGCTCACAGGTCATCCTGGACAATCCCAGACCTTTGCCACTCTACAAAGGTACTGGTGGCCTTCCATGAAAAAAGATGTTCGGGCCTACGTGGAGTCATGTCCTTCTTGCGTGAGACAGAAACCACCACCTGGTCGCTCCTGGGACTTACTCAGCCATTACCAGCTCCAAGTGAACCATGTACACATATAGCCACAGACTTCATCGTTGACCTACTGAAGTCCTATGGCAATAACACCATCTTGGTCACAGTTGACTATTTTTCTAAAATGGCCCATTTCATGGTGCTACCCGGATTACCTTCAACTCCAGAACTGGCAAAGTTATTCATCCGCCATGTCTTCCGCCTCCATGGCCTGCCAAGACATATCCTCTCCAACATAGGAACATAATAACATAAGAAATTGCCATGCTGGGTCAGACCAAGAGTCCATCAAGTCCAGCATCCTGTTTCCAACAGAGGCCAAAACCAAGCCACAAGATCCTGGCAATTACCCAAACACTAAGAAGATCCCATGCTACTGATGCAATTAATAGCAATGGCTATTCCCTTAGTAAAATTGATTAATAGACATTAATGGACTTCTCCTCCAAGAACTTATCCAAACCTTTTTTGAACTCAGCTACACTAACTGCACTAACCACATCCTCTGGCAACAAATTCCAGAGCTTTATTGTGCATTGAATGAAAAATAATTTTCTCCGATTAGTCTTAAATGTGCTACTTGCTAACTTCATGGAATGCCCCCTAGTTCTTCTAGGGGGCAACAAAGGGGTCCAATTCACCGCAAAGTTTTGGAAGGCTCTATGCAGAAAATTTGACATTTCTCTGGATTTCACTAGCGCTTACCATCCACAGGCAAACGGACAAACTGAAAGAACAAATCATATGCCTATGTTAACTCCAGGCAAAGCGATTGTTCTGAGCTGCTTCCATGGGCCGAATTTGCTTTGAATTCTCATCCTTCAGTTTGCACAGGGTCATCACCATTTCAACTCGTCTACGGATGTCAACCTCTACCGGTGCCATTGTCAGTATCGTCAGCAGCAGCCCAGGCATTGGCACAAGAACTGTATCAACTCTGGCAGCATACCAAAGACCTTCTGCAAAAGGCTGGGCAAAAGGCCAAGAAGTTATATGATGCTCACCACTGAGCAGCTCCTCAGTTCCAACCTGGAGACAAAGCATGGCTCAGTACCCGCTTCATTCATCTCAAACTGCCTTCTGATCGATTCGCACCCAGATACATCGGGCATTTTTCAGTACTCTGCCGCCTGGGTCCCGTCACCTACAGCCTACAGTTACCTTCTTCACTGTGCATCCACAACGCCTTCCATATCTCCCTTCTAAAACCACTGATCCTTTTGGAATTCTCGAGGAAGACACCTGAATCTCAACCTCTTATCGCTGAAGAGGACATCACCTATCAGGTTGAGGATATACTGGATGTAAGAAAGCACGGAAGTCGATGGGAGTACCTCATATCCTGGGAAGGATTTGGTCCCAAGGAGAATAGTTGGGAGCCTGCATGCAACATCCTCTACAAGGAGATGATCCAGCAATTCCATGTTTCCCATACTAGGAAACCAAAACCCCCGGGGTGGGGCCCTAAGAAAGGGGGTACTGTTGCACCAGTTGGCCGCAGATGGCTGTGACCTCTCATGCTCACCTATTTTTTCACTGCACCATCAATTCTCAGAAGAATGGCGGCCTTCACCAGTCACCGCCAACATCCCTGGCAATCCCAGGACAGTGTAGGCGCTGCTGACCACCATCTTGCTTCTGGAGTCACTTAGGAGCGCACGTGCGCCATGGGCCACCTATGTACACGTCATGGCGGGAACCTCAGGGGCGTCCCCTCCGCATGACATCATCTCACTACCTGTACTTAAACAGACTGGCCCAATGCTCCTACTAGTTAGCAAGGAGTTCTTCTCGTAGCTGAATCCACTTCTCCTTGGATTTCCAGTTCCTGTCTCGTGTGTGAACGCTCAGAGTACCCGCTCCTCGGGGGCTTTTCCACATTCCTAGGCTATCGGCTTCTTGGCGGGCCTTCCTGCCTTGATCTTGGGAACCATTCTTCATGAGTACCACTTTGCTCATCTCTGCCAAGCCTTGCTGGAATTCCCCATGGTGTACTCTGTGCCTCGGGACACTACCATGTCCTTACCAGCAGGATTCGCTACACCTTACACTGTGCTGCAGGAGATTGTTTCTTCTTCCTCAAGTACCTTCTGAGCTCCAGTACCTCAGACTACATCAACACCATCATCACTGCACAGTCATCTTTGGTGTACCCTGCGCTGCGGGCCACTACCGGATCTGCACACCTGAGGTACTTGCTACATTACTGAGAAAGACTTTTTGGCATACCCCGCTCTGTGGGCCACTACTGGATCGTAATATCTGAGGTATCACCCTGGAAATACCCTCAGCTCAAGAACTGTACTTTGACTGCATTTCCTGCTCCACGGGTTCTGCTCTCTCTCTCTCTCCCTAATAAAGTCTATTCTACAGCTGTGTCCTAGCTACTGAGACCACGCCTACTGGTGGTGAGGCCCACAGGGCTCCTCCCTGTGGGCAGAGATACCTCTCACCTCAGCCCAGGATCCACTTCCATAGCAAAATATAACAGGTCCCTCAAATTAACTTTATTCTTATTATGCTGCCGATGCTTTTTTCCCATAAGTTGTATAGCAATGTCAATGTTCTACTGTCTTGCTTTTTATGGAATAATAAAACTCCACGTATTGCCTTGTGGAAATTGAAATTGCCCAGACAGCTAGGGTGCTTATTTTACAACAAGGCCTCGCTTGGATTCCACTGTACCCTGGTTTTGCTTCTGGTGGAACATGTGTTAGCCTGACCAATACCTTTATGCTCTATTCCAAGGGTTTCTCGATGACTCGTTTTTACTCTAATCCAATTTTCTTGGCAACATATACTGCCTTTGGTACTTTAGAAGGTACCATACTGAATCTAACAATCCTAAGGAAATCATCAGCTATAATTACTTTATACTTTGTGATCACTTGCAAACATGTTGATTGGCCTATCTGGCATCTTGCTGATATATGATTTCTGAATCTTGATGACAACTTTTTATCCTTCACTCAAGTGCAAGAAAAGTTTTGGATACCCCTCTCTCAACATTTTCACTGGGTTCAATTAGTATCTTGCATTCATGCATCCTCTTTGGATTTCAATGCAGCATCCCAGCCTCCCCAAGTGGTTACCTTGCTTTGCTCCTTATTCTCACAGGGTCACAGAGGTTCACATATATATAAACATTTCAAGACTACCACCTTTTAAGCGTAGTATTGGCTTAGAACAAATTTGGGCAGATGAATTGTCATTACCTGATATTTCCCTTGGACCTTATATTTGGCCAATCATTGAGAGTTTTTCTTTCCCCTCATAACTCAGTCAATGTTTTTTCTAGTTCACATACTATTTGACCCTCTTAGACCACGTATAAGACTGGACTATCTACTTTACATGCCTGCTGGTAATGCAGATCTCCTAAGGAAGCTGTTGTGCTGGAGGTGGACCCTTGGCCTGGTGCAGGATTGGTACGGCCCTCTGGTCGGACCCAGAGAGCGCCTGCCACCAGGAGGCAGAGCGCACTAGGAGACAGAGGCTAGCTGGAGCTTTTCCAATAGCAATCCGGAGTTTCCGCAGGTTGAGCCCTTGGGTACTCGGACTGCCTGGACTTATGTGGGTCTCGCAGGATCTACCGGAGAGGTAGCGGAGAGGTGTGCCCACCACTAGCAAAGGTGCATGGTTGTGAGGAAAGAATGAACTAGACCTGGATATGGATCACTGGAGACTCCGGAAGGAGACAGTAAGTGTAGGTTCTCTGGGTGAGATAGGCAGCGCCTAAGGGTCTAGTCGGAGATAGGCTGCTGGTAGTGTCCGAGCAGGCTGGTCTTGATGTCACAGGAGCAAATAGAGTGTCCGAGTGTAGTGCAAGGGTCAAAGCCAGGGTATTGGTCTGAGAATGGTCAGCCAAAGCAAGAGTTAGTTCTGAGATCAGTCCGTATGTGGTCAAGTGAAACAGGGGTCAGTTCCAGGCAGTGGTCAAAGTAGTCAGAAGGCAGGCAGTGGTTGGTTCCAGGCAGCTGTCAAACTTGGTCAGTAGGCAGGCAGTGATCGGTTCCAGACAGCAGTCAAACATAGTCAAACAAGCAGAGGTCAGTACCATGAATCAGTCCAATGAGGTACGACAGAGGAGAACGAAGAGCAGGAATCAGGAGAGACGCTGGAACACAGGAAAGACCATGGGAACACAGGAATACAGGAGTACTGGAACAGGACAGGAACACGACAGGAATGCAGGAACACAGGAACGAGACTAGATCAGACACAGGAACAAGGAACAGCAACTAGATACACTGAAGTGTATGGGAAATGGAAACAGTTGGTAGCTTGACAAGGTGAGGTCCTGGGGACAGGGCATCACCTTATTTACTGGAATCATGTGATGTCATCATCGGGCGCCGCAGATCAGGTTCCCGCACTGGGCCCTTTAGAGGGAAGCGCAGTACGCACAAGAAGGTACTTGAGGTGTAGCGAGTCCTGCTGGTGAGGATGCGGTGAGGACGCCAAGCCCTGGAGTGAGGAGCTTTGAAAGGCCGATGGGCCTGGGGATGCCTGGGAGCGCCACGGGTGATGGGAGCTGGCTGCAACTGCCAAGGATGAAGAACCGTAGCTGGTGGAAGGGAGCGCAAAGTGAACAGGCCCGGTCGTGGCACCAACGCGTCCGGGACATACAACAGTATCCCCCCTTCTAGGCCTCCCCCTTGCGGGCCTGGGTTTGTCTGGATGGTGATGGTGAAAGTCACGGAGGAGATTCTTATCCAGGATGTGGTGAGAGGGCTCCCAAGAATTATCTTCCGGCCCGAAGCCTTCCACCAAAGGAGGTACTCCCAGTGGCCTCTACGGCATCGGACGTCGAGGACATCTTTTACTTATAAGTTATTTTCAGATTCTGCAGAATGTTGAGTCAGAAGAAGAGGTCTTCAAGAAGGCCATGACAAGTCTAGGGGCTTGAGCAGCGTGACATGAAAAGTGTTATGATTGAATTCCAAGACTCGTCGGCAACTTCAGTTATAGGTGACGGCTCTTACCCATCATATAATGGGGAATGGAACCACGTATTTCAGAGCCAGCCATTGAGAAGTCAACCGGAGATAGATATGTCTAGTGCTGAGCCAGGCTCGTTGCCCAGGCAGAAACACTGGTGCAGCATGACGATGGGCATCCGTTACATGTTTGGCTCGGTCGGCTGCTTGGCGGAGCTGCCCTTTAATCTGGTCCCAGAGGCGCCAAATAGTCTGAGCTATTGCCAGTGAAGGTACGCTGAGTGGAATTGGTAATGGGTTGACGCCCAAAGACCACAGAGAATGGTGAGATCTCTGTAGCAGAGGCAATGTGGTTGTAGTGAAAGAGCTCTGCCCACGGGAAAAGATCAGACCAATTCTCCTGTTGATCGTTGACATATGATCGAAGGAAGGTCTTGAGGAACCAATTGCTCCTCTCAGCCTGGCCTTTAGCCTGTGGATGGTATGCAGAAGTCAAATTCATGGATATTTTGAACTTTTTAAAGAGGGACCTCCAGTATTTTGTGGCAAATTGAGGGTCACGATAAGAAACAATCTGTTGAGGAAGTCCATAGAGACTAAAGACGTGAATCAAGAAGAGGCAAGCCAGTTCCAGGGCCGATTGTTGTCCCAGTAAGGGAATGAAGTGGGCCATTTTAGAGAAACGGTCTATTATGACCCAGATTACCATATACCCCTTGGAAGGGGGTAATTCCATGATGATGCCTGTAGATATATTAGTTCTTGGTTCAGTGGGTGCAAGAAGTTGAAGGAGCCCCCAGGGACATCCAGTAG